>NC_053142.1:19301712-19397198 GCF_016808335.1 Panicum virgatum | reverse complement strand
AGCCGATGCCACACTGAACGATGAATCGGCAGATACTACCTCAACAGCATCATCACTGAATCAAACATTGACTGGAATCAAACATTGCCATGAATCCAATCCCGACCAGTAGTAAACTGTAAGAACCATTGCCATTAATAACGAAGAATGTGGTAGGAAGGTTCTTACTGCCAATCGTCAGATCAACGCATAATGCTCCCAAAGCAGGAGACACAACTCCCTCAAAATCTTTGAGCATCATATCAGTCTTTGTCAAATCATGTTGGCCTTTCCCAAGTTTGCGTAGCATCACATAAGGCATTATATTCACAGCTGTACCTCCATCAACAAGCATCTTCGTGACTGGTTTGCCATCAACAAACCCTTTTAAAAACAACGCTTTAAGACGTTGCCTCTTATCATCTTTTGGCTTTTCAAATGTTGCTGGTAATGGCTCCAAATTCAACTGTGCCATAGCTTCTTCTAAACTTTGGCTCTTGATCCTCATCATCTGGTGCCATGAATTCCTTTGGCATTATGAAAACCATGTTAATTGGTGCAGCCGACGATCCAGAATCTTGATCACCATCGGCTTTCGGCTTAGCATGCCAAACTTGTGATTTGACTCCCTTCTTGCTTAGAGTCTGCTTGTTCTTCCTCTATGATTTCCAGTTGGCGTAATCTCTTGAACACGTCTCTTCTGTGATATGATCAAACCTCCTGGACACCATTGAGGTTGATCTGTGCCATCTGAATACGGCTCACACTCTGGATCTCTTCACATCGGCTGATCATGTTGCACCCTGTCATCGGTCATCTGTTCTAGCCGATCATGTGCGGGCACCCTTCCCAGCAGGATCACGTAACATGGTCTTGCCCCCAGATCATGCACCGATACCTTTTTTCCTAGCCGATCATGCACAAGAGTGCGCTCACATCGATAAGATTCATCAACATGACGTGGCCTTTTATACGATCGCTGCCTTGAACATTGCCTTCGGGACAATATATGCCGATGGCAATGTCAACCCTTCTTCCCAGCAGTAGACAAAGAAAGGACATCTCCAATGCTCCTTCTCACGACGTGCCTCCTCTTATTTGTGTTGCTGCCTCTCACGGTCACGCTAGAACTTGTTCAACAACATTTGAAACGTGACACGTCTATGTGGCGCCGAATGTTCGGCTTCTCCTTGTGGACTCTTTCATTTGACCTCATCGGCCATTATCTGTGCCTTGGGATCAACAGCCCCAGATTTTCTGGCCGATGATGATGTCAGGATCTTGGCTTGAGGAGATCCTTGTCTTTGGTTACGTCCACCATGTTAGTGGCGAACAGATGCTGGTCGATCTTCATCATCCTCTTGGGAGTTTCAAATTTCAGCTTCTCTTGCTTGAAGGCCAACTGAATCTGCTGTCGGAAGACTTTGCATTCATTTGTATCATATGATATGGCTTTGTGCCACTTGCAGTACTTCATATTCTAGAGTTCTTCTTCCGACGGGATCTTATGATACGGCTTCAACTTGATCAACCCTTCCGACAATAACAAGTCAAAGATCTTGTCGGCTTTGGTGATGTCAAACCCGTACGACTCGGGTTCCTTATTCCTAAATGGACACATCACCGGCTTCTTGTTGCTTTGAATCCATTCAGCCGATGCGACCATTTCTTGCTCTTCATCATAATCATTATTAGCAGAATATTCTACATAATTTATCTTCATCTGAAAAGGCTTCTTAGGCTCGTATGATCGAACCTCTCCAGTCATCCAGCTTGCAATCTGACTGATGCTCTCAAACTCCTACGATGCATATTTGTCCTTGATGTGTGGCAAGAGTCCATTAAATGCCGCATCGGCCAATACTGATCGGACAGTACCAAACTGTAGCATCGGTTCTTGACATCTCTGAACTCTAGATGAAAGCAGCAACCGATTCATCATTTCTTGTCTCAAGCTAGTCAGATCGATCAATTTTAATTCAGTAACTCCAACAAAGAAGAACAGATGGAATTGCCTTTCCAGATTGGCCCAATACAATATGGAGTTTGCTAGCAAAGTGGTAAACCATGCAAAGGCCGATCCAGATAAAGACAAGGAGAATAACCGAACTTTGAGTGCATCTTGGTTGGCTGCTTCTCCCAACTATAGAAGGAATCTGTTAACATGTTCCATCATAGAAACTTCCCTGCCCTAAGAAACTTGGTGAAATCAGGCATCTTGTACTTGTTTGGGAGAGGAATCTGATTATAAGTCGGAGGATAGGGAGTCTTGTACATAACAAACTGCTTCGGCCTTAAGCCAAACTGCTCCCTCATTACTTCGACTATCTTAGCGTTCCAATCAACCTGCTGATCAACTGCTGGCATCTGCTGGAGAGGAGAAACCATATTTGCTGAGTTCGTCATCATTGCAGGTTGCGGTGACGTAGGGGTCATCGGTTCATCTGATGCACTTGTTGGGCCACCCGATTGGGTGTCTGCTGAGTCATTGCTAGCGCTGAAGTGGTTGCCGGTTGTTGAACGAGGGACTAGCCGACTGGACCAGTAGAGTCCATGTATGGCGTTGACATATCGTAGTCCTCCAGTCGCCTGGTCCTGGAAAACCCAATTAATCCCGCCTTGATGAGGAGACTATGAAATCAAAACCTCTGAAATAGACTTGGGTTGGAGCAGGATCACGAGACGCTGCTGTGGGGTCATCTGCGGTGGCGCCGATGCATTGCACTGTGCAGCCATCTGCGGATTCCATGTATTATGTGCGTTCGGCTGCTGCCGATGCATCTTGCTGGGAGCCCATCGGCTGGGTAGATGATGGATCACTCTGAGGAGTCATCGGCTGAGTAGCCGATACATTAAACTGTGTCTTGGGTGGTAGGGTAAAGAAATCTGGAGGCATACCATACCCAGTAGCCGGATTCCATCCTTTTGGGAATCCAGATGCATATCCACCTTGCACATCTGTAGGAATAGCCGGAGTAGTCGTATAGACAGGAGCTGTTGTAGCTGTAGACGTCGCGGCAGTAGCTTGCTTTGATGCTTGACTGTTACTTGTTTCTGCCTAGCTATTTTGAGCCGACAGAGCTGCTGCCATGGACACCTCCAAAGGGACATATTGCATCTGATCTGGTTGTATGTAACAAGGTCCTATGCAACCTGGAAATGTGTGTTCTGCAAAGTCTTGACTGACGTTGTGCACTGTGTTGCCCATGACTGTTGCGCTCTTGACAAATGCTTGTGCCACAGCTTGAGAAACCGCATCTATCATCTTATTTTCATGCTGCGCTTCTGTCAATGGATGGAAGGATGGGAGTTAAAACTTCTTGATTATGTCACCAGACCTGGTGACGCTGTACGACTTGAGGCATTCACGTTTGAACTTCTCCACAAGCTCAAGGTACTCCTTCTATTGATCCTCCTAAGCTTGTTTTCATCAACAGGGGTAGTTGCCTTCATTAACTTCGGATTGATCACCAATATCCACCATGTTGAAGCTTTGTGTCCCACCAAGTGTGCCAAAAGATGTGTTGACACAAAAATCAAACACTGGAATCAAGCATGCCAGTCAATTTGACCTGTAATTGACAAGGGATAAAACGAAGTCAAATTCGAGAGCGTATCGGCTGGGATTCCGAATATCTCTCATACAAGCGTATCGGCAAGCTCTGCCGATAGGGAAAACGACAAAAGAATATTAAATGCGGGTGCGTAGTAAACGAGCGCATTGGCTGTTTTGGGCCGATGCGAAAAAATGACAAAATCAGCTTAGAATAGCCGATCGCACATGTATAACTAGATCTAAGCTACGAATGTGTAACTCAGATAATATAGCTAGAAACAGATCTAAACCAGCTTTTAAGATAACAAAGTGTTACTACAGAACCTAAAGCCGATCTAATATGCTTCTAAGCGGATAGATGTGATAATGGCCAAAAACATAGGAAAACCTACAAATCTAGCCGATATCGATAAATTGTGAATAATCTAGATGAAAAAACAGCGATACACCTGAGATCAAAGCCTAGATAAATTCGGTAACTTTTGAATAGATTTGAACAAAGCCACAACGATACGCCCGGTAGCTAAAGCTCAAATATACTCGGTAAAACAAAAACTCACCAGCAAATCAAGTCGCTCGAATGTGAGGCGTCCTTGATCAACTTGAAAGAACTTGTCGAAAAGAAAAGAAAAGAGGTGAAATCGCCAAAAAGTAAAGTTCGAGGAAATTGTAAAGATTTGTTGTATTGGATGTGTATCAACTTTTTTCAGTCCCGTACAACTGATATTTATAGCCTACGCTAACAAGTCCTAGCCGATTACGGCAATCACAATACTCAACCTAAAAGCTAAAGACTTCCTAATTTAAACTATATTGAAGATGACACCGAATCATCAAAATCCTCGTAGAGTTTGGGCTTCCTTCTTTCTTCCTGACTTCATCGGCAATTCCTTATCGGTCGATCACCCAAAACGAGCGGATCAGCCTCTTCATGGAATATCCCTCTGGCCCATCAGACGCACTCCATTGGCCGATTCCGATCCTGTACATTTTGTTTTCTTTCAAATCGGCAACCTTTCCTTCGCCAAATCACCTTCCTTGACACGTGTCAAAAAATGGTGTCAACAATCACTTTCATCGGCCATTCTGATTCTTGTTTTTCTTTTTAGGCACAGGAATCACCAGACGCATGTTTTCCTTTCAGATTGGAGTTATCTCTCAAGAGGAAGAAGGAGAAACATCGGCTGAATCAACTGCATTGTCTGACAATGTTAAGGTCAAGCTCCAGGAAACACTTCAACTTCTGCACCAAGACATCGGCCAACTAGGCAGAAATGCCAAGCCGATTCGTGCCATTCTGGAAAATTTGGAAGGACAACTCCCAGAATCAATCGAGGAAGCTTTGACTCCTGCAGCTTATATCGAGAGCCACCGCGTGCAATTTCTCCCAGCCCAGAAGCATCTGGCTGATCGCCTCCAACAAGAACAGATTGACAATCAAAGGGATGACTTCAAAGCTCGCGCCAAATCAGCTTGTGCTGAAATCAAATCTCTAAATGATGCTCAAGCTGCTCTCCAAAGAAACAAAGCTGAACTGGAGGCCAAACGGGATCATCTTCTATAGGAACTCAATCAAGTCAATCAAGCAATAGATACTGTAGATAATGACTTTTGCAAATTCCACCGGCCATCACCAGACTCGAAGGAGAAAAACAGGAGCCAGCTCGCCAAGGCATATCAACTTCATAAGAGTCTACGGCCAATCCCTGGTTCCATTGATGATGACAACAGAACAATTCAAAACAATTGATGAAATTCTCCTGCGTGCGATAAAAGTGATTCAAGAAGTTCTTGGATCGTTGTAAAAACTTTCCCAATGTTCTGCATTATAACTTTTGGAAGCTGCAAATGATCTGTCACTCACAACATGAACCCTCGAACAACGCAGATATCACAAGAATACACTTCTTTGAATTTTATTGCTCGAAGTGCGACTCATATCGTGTCGGCCATATCACAACTGATGTATCTAAATCATAATCGGTTTTACATAACTTTGCAGTAAAGGCAATACTCTTGGTATTGGCTATAACTAACATTCTGGACGATATTATAATCGGCCATATAATCAATCAATCAAGATTCGTCTAAAGAATTATCAGCTTGCATCGATGTAGACTCATAATCAGCTACTTCGTAAGAAATCCTTCTCCTATGCTTGACCAGAAAGGCAACTCATGTTGTCGTTAGCTTACTATGTGGGCTTCAGCTGATGCTACATTGAATGACGAATCGGCTGGACACTATCTCAACAGAATCATCGATCCATTTTATAAGACATTGGTGCATAGTAGACGGAATGCAACAATGGCATGAATCCAATCCTAACCCAAAAGCAAACTGTATGAACCTTTGCCATTAATAACGAAGAAGGTAGTAGGAAGAATCTTACTGCGATTGTCAGGTCAACGCACAATGCTCCCAATGTAGGAGACACAACTCCTTCGAAATCTTTTGAGCATCATGTCAGTCTTTGTTAAATCATCTTGACTCTTCCCCAATTTACGTAGCATCACATAGGGCATTATCTTCACGGCTGCACCTCCATCTACTAGCATCTTTGTAACCGGTTTGCCATCACAAATCCCTTCAAAAATAGAGCTTTGAGATGCTGCCTCTTATCATCCACTGGCTTATCAAACATTGCTGGCACTAGTTCCAAATTTAACTGTGCCATGGCTTCCTCCAATTCTGGCTCTTCATCTTCATCATCTAGTGCCATGAATTCCTTTGGCATTATGAAAACCATATTAATTGGCACAACTGATGATCCAGAACCTTGTTCATCACCAGCTTTTGGCTTGACATGCCATACTTGCGACTTGACCACCTTTTTGCTCAGAGTTCGCTCTTGTTCCTCTTCTATAATCTCCAGCTGGCGTAGCCTCTGGACATGTCTCTTCTGTGATCTAGTCAAACCTCTTGGACACCACTACGGTTGACTAGTATGATGTGTGTATGGCTCCTCATCTGGATCTATGCGCATTGGTTGATCATCTTGCACTCTGTCATCGGCCATTTTTTCTAGCCGATCATGTGCAGACACTCTTCTTCCAGCAGGATCATGGAGCATGGTCCTGCCCCCCAGTCGATCATGCACAGATATCCTTTTTCCTAGCCAATCATGCACAGGAGTAAGCTCACGTCGGTACGACTCATCATCATGACATGGCTTCTTATATGATCGGCCGCCTTGACCATTGCATTCGGGGCAATTATCTGCCGATGGCAATGTCAACCCTTCTTCCCAACAGTAGATAAAGAAAGGCCACTTCCAATGTTCTTTTTCACGACGTGCCTCTTCTCTGCGCTGCTGCCTCTCACAGTCACGCTGGAATTTTTTCAACAGCATCTGAGATGTGACACGCCTCTGCGGTGCCGAAGAACATTCGGCTTCTTCCTGCAGACCCTTCCCTTTGACTTCATCGGCTGTTGTACCCATGCTTTGGGATCAACGGCCCCAGATTTCTTAGCCGATGATGACATTAGGATCTTGGTTTGTGGGGAATTCTACTTTTTGGTCATGTCCACCATGTTGATGGCAAACGGATGCTGATCAATCTTCATCGTCCTCTTGGGAGCTTCAAACTTCAACTTCCCTTGCTCGAAAGCCAACTGAATCTGCTGTCAGAAGACCTTGCACTCGTTTGTATCATGGGACGTGGCCTTGTGCCACTTGCAGTATTTCATATTCTTGAGCTCTTCTTCCAACGAGATCTTGTGATATGTGTTGGTGCCTACCAGCGTTACCACCGGGAAATAGCGATGATGCCCGCAGACGCCAATTGGGGTGGCAGGTATTTCATAAACCACGAATAAATCCGCAAGAGCACGGAATACCGATGTAGCATTTTACCCGGGAGTATACCGGGGTGTCATTTATATTTCCGCAGGGAAAGCAGTGAATGAAGACATATAGACTAGTCGATGAACTTTATCTAGATTGGATATTCTCTTGCATAAACAGGGGTAGGATATATAACATGGTAGGAGGCAGTGTGACACACACTCAAACTACCCTCTAGATAAATAAACAAGAAAGATGCTAAAGGCTGGGAGCAAGGCAGAAGTTAGAGCTCGAGCCAACTATGCTAGACTAGCTATATCTATGCCATCTTATGGTTAGATCGTCAGAGATTAAACTACACAATAGGGAGACCGCTATCGAAGTAACGAGAGAAGCTCGTACACCCTGGCGGCTTTATGCACCTCCTACCCCCCATACCGAACATGGAGGATTACTAAGGCTCGAATAGGGCTGTCACTACCTACCGGCTACCTCTACAAACCGTGGGTATAGTTGACATCCAGCAACAATTAACTAATCTAGACACCATGTCTACACTAGTAAGCGATAGCGTAGTGTCCCGCGCAGAGCCCCCACCCTCCGGATGGACAGACATGCCACTAGAGCAAACATACGAATACTGGAGCTGTTGATAGAGTTCTACGGCCAATATGTTAACCATCGCAAGCATAGAGCGATCATGCAATACAAGCATTGAAAAATAACACAACCAGATCAAGAAGCATATATCCGATAACTCAGAACATACTTCGAGCAGATATCGGTAACCATAGTCTAATTCTAAAAACAACCGAATATTACAAGAGAGAGCCTGAGATTAACCCATACCAGAACTCCCGAGCAACTCCGGCAACTCGATGACTCCTAGACTTCTCCTAAACTCCACTCACTAGTAGAGAAGTGCTCATCTATGACGTACACCAAACGTCACTGAAAACGCCAAAATCGTCATACAATGTCATCGGTGACGAAGTTATGATGAATTTGACTTCGTCATTGGGCTCGCGTCACATATGTTCATCTGTGACGAAACAGTGGTTTTCGTCATTGATCGGATTCTATTCTATGACGAATTCCAGCTCGTCATTGATCTGATTTTCAATCTATGACGCTCATGATTTCGTCACAAACTGTCGTCTGTGCCCGCCGTTGTAACAGCATCGTTAACGGCGTTTACAATCGGTGACGAACCTAATTCGTCATAAGTTTTGTCACAATTGACCGTTTGGCAGCGTTTGGCACCATTTGCCACGCTGGCAGCTGATGATGTGGCGGATGATGTCATCGCCCACATGTCAAGTATCTGTGACGAAGCATAGAACGTCACTAATTCTTTTTTCATTGTCATGGCTGGTGACGCACCTATCTGTGACATAGCATGAACCATCATTGATTCTATTTTGTTTTGCCACGTGGCACCATTGGATTGGTAACAATTTTGTCACACATTTGACTTAGAAATCGTCATACATGTACCACAAATTTCATCACAGCATTGCAGACGATAATGCAATTCAGAATTGCAAATTGATACTATAATGACCACACAATTCCTTACATAGATAATTAAAACCAATATTCAACCAAGCATATAACCATGTTCACAGCATGACCACTTGACACGACTTGACATGACATAGTTTTCAGTTTGCAAACCTAAATAACAGCATATAATATAAAGTCCCCCCACCAGCAACTTAAGTTTTTCTTTCTTCAAAAGAACCAGCCAAACACCAGCACAGCAGCAGCCTTCAAGTTGAAGAATTGTTAGCATTGTTGCACAACATTTGCTTGATGAGGTCCAGATCCTGTTGTGTCTTCTCCATCTTTGCCTCAGCTGCTTCACTTCTCCTCCTCAGTTCGTCAATTTCATCTTGGACAGCAGCTCTTGCTTTAGCTGCTAGTTGTTCTCGAAGCTCGCTTTCATTTGTTGATGTAGATTTGCTGGATCCAGGAGTCGTGATGCCAACACTCTTCAGGAATTGGTTGCTGCTGTTCTGGGGGAGCACCTTGGAGATGACCTCCACACTGGACACTGTTGTGTCACCTTCAGGAACAGGTTGTGCCCTCAAAGCTTGCATATCAGACTGAAACAATCATAGACAAAGAGTTAGACATAAACTGATTTCTCTCAATGATCTAATATGACACAACATGTTTGTAAAGAAAGAAAACCAATGCTGAAAAGACAAACTGATTTCCCTCGTGATCTGATAGAAATAGGTTGAATGAAGGAAACAAATGCTCTTACAAGTGCTTCTCTTGCTGGTTCAGTGAGGCCACGTTCGGAGCTGGTGTGGCAGGTCTCGAAGGCCTCCACCGCATCTATTTCATCACTCTCTTCTAAGCTGGGTTCTTCTCTGATCCTCCTCTACTTTTGTTATGTAGATAAATAATAACAGCAAAGATCTCTCAGATGGAATGCAAATGTGCAGATACTTTAGTAGTAGGTATTTTTAACTTACATATTCATGTAGGTGTGCCACATAGCTTCGACAACCTGTTGCCTGATGAAACATGACTTCACCTTGATTGCGCTTGTTAATGACACATGTTTGCTACAAGAGAGTAAACATGTCAGATTATAGGTTAAGAATGACAAGATCCTTTGTAAACAGATTGTGTAAGAAGAAAATTTGACAAGATACACATACCATGTTCTTTGGATCAGACCAATGAACTACCAATGCCCTCCACTGTGCATCAGTCAGTTTAGCAACTGGATAAGTTGTACTAATCTGGTTTGTAGGTACACCATTGAAGTATTTTTCCTTGAGCCAATAACGCTCTTGTCGCTGCACGGAGCGCAGCATATCTGTGACGGCTTCTCTTACTGGCGGCTGTCTATCATCAACAGCCAAGTGCCCCTAGGCATATGACAAATACAAATTGAGTTAGTAAATCGAGGTTAACCATGTATACAAGTGTACCATTCAAATAGTAATGCACTTACAGATAGCTGAGACACAAAGCGTTTGTAGTACTTCTCATCTTTCTTGTAATCCTTCCAATGTGGTAGGACAGGTATGCTCTCCCGCATGATGACGCCAGCCTCTGATGCAAACTTGGCAGCTTGCACAGGTACATGAGGTCTTCTTTTCCCTTCTTCAACAGATATGGGCAATCTCCTTCCCATAGCTTTAGTCATCTTGTCCAGCTGTTTTCCCTTTGTTGGTGGTCTGGGCCTCCTTGGAGCTCGCTGTGAAGGACCTACAGAATGGAATTTGCATTGAATTAAATGCTTTATGTTGTTGCAAATCAGCAAGAGATAAGTTATATCTGACTGTAGAAAAAAAATTTCTTGCCTTCAGTCTGTTCATCTGTATTTTGTGCAGCACCTACAAAATGTAAATTCCATGTCATTAAATGTTTTTGTTTCTTGCAAGTCAGGAAAAGAGATGTCATATTTGAGTGACCAATAAATTAGTACTTGCCTTCAGTGTCTTCAGTTGGCTGCTCATCAGTACCTATAGCCAGTTCTTGAGCAGCAGAGGCCATGTCTTCTTCTGTAGGTTGCTCTTCATTCTGGACATCTGTCTCTGAACTGCTAAGCCTTTTTGATGTTCTTCTTTGGGTTTGAGAAGATTCCTCATCTGGCTGTTGACCTGCCCTCACTCTCTTGCTATTCCTAGTTCCTGGAGCCATTTTGGTGTATCTCTTCTTCTTTGAAGGGAGGGCTGTCTTTCTAGCAGGTGGAGGATACTGTCAAACACAAAAACAAGTTACTCATGTGCATTTGTAAGGTAGACCATATATTAAATAAGAGGCATGACATAAAAAAGATGAGCCTGAAAGCAAATGCATATCGTAAACAACAGTTTCAAAACATTAAAATGGAATGCTATGATTTGGGAACCACAACTTTGAAGATAGAGGTAGCACCTTAATTGCCAAGGGTATTGGCTCCTCATCAGATAATTTAGTGTCATCATCAGAACTACCTCCTTGGTCATCATCGTCAAGGAGATACTCTGATGAATCTGAATCATTACTATTTGTTTTCTTGTTTCCTTTGTTTTGCCCCTTCTTTGATGCAGATGGTTGTACAGATTTTTTTAAATCAGAAGCTAGTACGTGCAGCCCCATTTCTTTCATCTTCTTAATATTGTTGGCCACATTTCTATCCCGGCTTCTCTCATAGTCGGTTTGTGAAGGTTCAACTACTTGCAAGATAGATAAGAACAAGGAAATTGTGTCTATTAGACAACGAATACTAGTTTACTATAAGACCTAAGAGCTACTTCTACCGACAATAAAGATAACAGGTGCTACCTAGTTGTGCCTGCTGTACAGGTAAGGGATACGACCTAATAGGGGTAAGAAAGATAATAGGTAAGAGGTAGCATCAGTTTGTCTAGTGATTTGAATTAAATGATGATAAATAAAGAAAAATAGCATTCGGTGGGAGCTAAAAGAATTTATAACCCAAATCTGTCAAACATTCCAGTATATTCCACTATGACCAATCATGTCTACACTAAGCCGATACTAATAATCAATCAGTTTCACATATGACCCAAAATCAGCATGCTCAAAGTAATTAGGCAGATGTCTAAAAACTGAAATTGTGAACAGTACAGGTCGATTACATACCTTCCTCTTGTTCTGCAGTTTGCTTGCTACGTTGACCCCGGGTTGCCACCATCTAGGTCATCAGAGGAGAAGCAGATCCGGTGCGTTGTTGGCGAACAACCAAATCCTGCAATGGTTAGGGTTAGATTGTGGCCACAGAGATCTGGATGGAATGAGATAGGTGAATGTGGCGATGAGGTAGAGGGGGTTGCAGCGATTGATGCTGGAGACGACGCAGGTCCTCGCCAGCTATGAGCTCCCGGGCCCGGCAGAGGCGGTTCATGAGGTGCAAGCAAGGAGGACATATCGAGGGAGAGGTATACGTGCCGATGAGAGATAGGGTGAGGCGGTGAGGTACCAAGTCATCGTGGTCGAGGAAGCCGGTCGTCGACGGCGGTTGTTGCCCGGCGGTGGCGGCTAGGGTTGGAGAAATGGGGGCGGGGGGGGGGGGGGGACGAGAAGTGGAGGAGGTGCCGAGGAATAGGGGGAGGCGGTGAGTTACTAGGTCGTCGTGGTCGAGGAAGCCGGTCGTCGACGGCGGTTGTTGCCCGGTGGTGGCGGCTAGGGTTAGAGAAATGGAGGCGGGGGAGGGGGGAATGAGAGAAGTGGAGGAGGTGGCGAGCTGGTAATGAGGGAAATAAGGCGATAAATGGCGCCACTTTTGGGGGGGCGCGAAATATTTTCGTCCTGACGCCTCTTTTGGCGCTTTTTTTTGTGGCCAGATTTTAGATTTTTGGAAATATTTTCTGCAAGTTTTTAGATTTTTATAGGTAGGGTATGGTTTTATATCATTTATTCATTGTTTAATCAATTAAAAATTACAGTAATACGTTAACTGGCTTTGAAAATTGAACAAATGTGCACGACATCATGATACACCTACATGATCATCCCAAAAAAGTTTCGAATGGTTTGGACAATGTTGTCCTACACATCACGTGTCTCACCTAGTGCTAAGGGCAAGTGTGAGAGATGCAAGTCATTTGTGAGGTTGTGCATCACAAATCTCTTAGATTCAGTTGAATTTTTTTTGTCAAGATTACTTACATAAATGAAGTGTCCATGCAAGTTTTAAGATTTTTATAGGTAGGGTATGGCTTTATATCATTTATTCATTGTTTAATCAATTAAAAATTACAGTAATATGTTAACTGGCTCTGAAAATTGAACAAATGCGCACGACATCATGATACACCTACATGATCATCCCAAAAAATTTACACTATATATAATTTACATAAAACCAAACTAAAATTTAGAAAAAAGAGGGAATGGAAAAAAATTTTAGATAAAACCAAAGTAAAATTTAGAAAAAAAAGAGGGAATGGAAAAAAATTGGCTCCGGTGGGGTTCGAACCCTGGAGCGTGAGTTCAAAGTGGCCTGCCTTTCCATTGCGCTACTGAAGTGTTTTCGATACACTAAGAGTCCATATTTATTTAAACTAAATGTCTTGCGTGGATGACTATAATAGCCTGACCCACACCACTCGGCCGACAGCCCCTCCATTTGTCTCTTCAGCTTCCTCCGCCGCCACTCCTTGTCCCCTCCCCGCATCTTTCTCCGCCGCCGCAGCCGCGGACCTCGAGAGACCGCCTCCGCCGGGCCCGGGATGGGTACGGCCGGGAGGAAGGACCCGGCGCAATCCGAACGCGCGCGCCACCAAAAGCGCGACAAGAAAGGCAAGTTCACTCGCAGTGCATCGAAGGCGGGCAGGGGCCCGCCCTCGCCGGCGCCAAGCCTACAGTCGCGCGAACCGTGTCCTCGGCGGAGAAGGTGGCGAGGGTTCGCCGCGCGTCAAACGTCCCTAGAACGTCTGCCTTAGCGGGCAGGGCAGTGAAGGCTCGCCGGAGCTCCGCCGCCGCCGACATCTCTTCCCCCCGGTCAGTCGTCCCCACCGCATGCCCTGCATCGTCGTCGAACCACAAGGTGAGATAAACCAGATTGAACCTGTTGTTTTGATTTGCATAGCCCCTGTTCTTAGCTGAACCACTGTTCTTAGCTGATTTGCATATCATCTAATTCATGTTAGGCAATTATTCTTTTTAGCAGAGGCAAATTCAAGCATCTCATTAGGCAATTTCCTTGAACATTTAATTTACATTACCCCAAGTCATGTTCAGGTTAAAAATACCCTACCTCATAATTGTTGTCATTAGATTCAGCAATTGACTACACTGAACCAATGATAACCTAATTCATTTTGCAACTTTTTGACCAAATGACTTCCACAATTTGCAAAATGAATGCATAATGTGTTTGATAATGCTTTCATATTTCAGAAGTGCCACTGTTAGCTGAAGCTGACTGAAGCATTCTTGTTATTCTCAGATTCTAATGCACCTGGCCTCATACTGTACTGGGTACTCATGTTGCCAAATGGATTGAATCCATCAGTAGCTAAGGCAAGCCTCAGGTTCCTCGGATCATCTGCAAAATCTGGAAAGGTGTTGCCAAAATCCTTCCATGCTTCCCCATCAGCTGGATGGCTCATCACATTGTCAACTGGCTTCCTCACTTTCTTGTGCCATTGAGTTTCCTCAGAAGTTCGTTTTGAAGCAAAAATTCTTTTAAACCTCGGTATAATTGGAAAATGCCTCAAAACCTTATGTGGAACCCGCTTGGTCCCAGTTTCATCTTGCCATCTAGACTCCTTGCATACTGGGCACACATTCAATTTTTCCTTGTCCTTCCGAAACAACACACAATTGTTCTTGCACACATGTATGTTTTCGTTTGCAAGTCCCAATTCTCAAAGGTATTTCTTGGACTCGTCATATGATTTTGGCAAATCACTCTGAGGGTATCCATCTGATATCAGCCTCAACATTGTGGAAAACCCTGTATTGCTTATTCGATAACGAGACTTGACATACAACATCCTCACCAAAAAAGAAAACTTTGAATGGCTAGAACTCGGGCTAAGCACCTTCTTTGCATCTTCAAGAACTCTTGCAAACTTTGGCCGTCCTTCATCAGCCTCTGCCGCTGCATAAAGCTCTCCTATCATCTCTGGCACTCCATGATCATCATCATAGACATCATCGTCCACATCCACATGTATCCCAAAGTCATGATCTGCTCCTCCAACCTCGTGCTCTAAATTCTCAACTACATTAATATCACCAGGCTCCCCATGATGAATCCACCTTGTATATGTAACTGACATTCCATAAACGTGAATATGGTTCTCTACTTCAAACTGAGGTAGCATCCTTTGATTAAGACAATCACAGCATGGACAACGTATCTCGGTGTCTTCAGGGAACCTGTCACTAACATGTTTCATGAACTCTTCAACTCCTTTCACATATGCAGGTGTGAATGGTTTATCACAAACCCAACTTCTATCCATCTGTCTTGCCAATAAAAAACCTCCTATTCAATCCCTAAATTTGATTAAACCTAACAATATTCAAAACCACAACAAACACATGCAAATATGTAAAAAAAATTCAAACATATAGATGCAACCTTGCAATCTGCGTCGCCACCATTTCAGTTTTGACCATGCCGCCGACACCTCTGCCGCCCTGACGCTGTTGTGCTAACGCCGTCCACACCTCTGCCTGCCCCGACGATGTCATGCCCGCGCCGGCCACACCTCTGCCCGCCTCCACGCTGCTGTGCCCTCGCCACGAGCGCCGGTGTTGCTGTGCAATCGCCACACGACAGCCGGCGTTTCTGCCCCACCACGATCACCTCCAGCCGACTCTACCTCACGCCGCCACCTCTGCCTAGGTCACGATCACATGCCACATCGTGGTTGTAAGGCCCAAGGCCTCTGATCAATTCAGTTAAGGACCCAACATTCAGTTCTCATGTAAAAATTGTTCTAATACAAAACTTTCATACATTCACCAAGAAAGTGCGCGTAGTGCAGTGGTAGGGCGCGAACCTGTTAACCTGCTAGTTGCGGGTTCGAAGCTCACTACCACCGCTGATTTTTTGCCCCAAAAAAAAAGCCAGCAGATCCAAATCCCTCATGTTGGACCCGCTCTTGACGTCGGGGGGTGGGACCTGCTACTAGGACGGTAACGTCAAAACCACCTGTGACGAATTGGTTTCGTCACTAAGGTAGGTTGCACCCGCCCTTGACATCGTGGGGTGGGACCCGCTAGCAGGACGTAATGGCAAAACTAATCTGTGATGAATTGGTTTTGTCACTTAGGTGCTGCAAACTGTCCATACAATTGTGACGTTCACCATTTCTAATCTGTGACGAAAAATTTCATCATTACAATGCCCATCAAATCTATGACGATATTGTTTTTAATTCAGTGACGTTCCTTTCATTTTCGTCATCAATCTTCGCGACAAAACTTCGTCAGATCTACATCATGACGAAAATGAAAATTTCATCACGGATTAGAACATGTTCTGTGACGAAACTTAGCCGCATCATGAGAAAATCGTCATAGATGAGCATATTTCTAGTAGTGACTAAGCCTAAAGACTATGCAAGATGAACTTGAGAAGAGGTGAGTGTGGGGGGTGTGTGTGTGTGTGTGTGTGTTCTAATCTCTACCCCCCTTGTATTTATAGTAGGGAGCCACGGGGTGACACCCTTGCAACTGACCTAAGGGACCAACAGGGAGGTGACACGTGGCTTGGTTAAAGTGGTGGGGCCCATGGGCCTGGCCGGCCGACCAGGGTGGTCAACCGATGGCCCTGGGGCTCCAACCGCCCCCAACTTCCTCTGGTGGGCTATCCTGGGCT
Source organism: Panicum virgatum (assembly GCF_016808335.1). Lineage (NCBI taxonomy): Eukaryota > Viridiplantae > Streptophyta > Magnoliopsida > Poales > Poaceae > Panicum > Panicum virgatum. The sequence goes on along the minus strand of NC_053142.1, from coordinate 19,380,566 downwards.
GCCTTGTCCGAACCCCGTTGGTCTTGGCTGGTCTTGGGTGGTCTAAACTGAGTTCTTGGGCTACAATTGGTCCATTTGAGCCTGAATCGGTGCTCTGATAATTTCTGTGATTTTATGTCGGGCCAAAGTGTGCTTGCAACCTGCATATTAGCTCAAAAATACAACTTGCATTTTCTAGAATGTGAAGTGTGGTTTAGGGACTTTATTGAATAAAGATGTGTGTAAGAAATGCAAACTCCCATGATTTTCTGATCAAGTTGACGCCTGGAAATGGTCGTTAGTGAGTGTCAATAAGATCCCCCAAGCTGTCCTTTGCTCATCCGGGCAAAGTAGGATAAATTAGATTGTTGATAAAAAAATCACTTTGACTCATACCTTACCTATCATGTCATAGTCTGAAACAGAGATGTTCATCTATAAGCTTAAATAAGTTAGCTATCATACCTTTGCACAAGTATCTTACTCCTTCATGGGGCTTCTTAGCTGTCTCCTTGTCTTGGGCTGTTGAGAGTTAGAACGGTGCATGAAGTAGTTCTTACTTGTTCATCGATCTGCAATCCATCTGGAGACACCTTTTGAAAGATTTTTGAAAACATGGCAAAGTTCCCAGGATGATTCTCTCGAAGCACTCAACTTTTATTGTCCTCACCAGGGCAATATCTGCCTTCAGTCTTTCCTACTACTATAAAGCCTTTGCGGAGCTCAAGGTAGGATAAGAACAGGGCATACTTGTGTTCTATATATTGTAAAGTCAAAGAGAGGATCCATGGAGAAACAAGTCATGCAATCTTGATCAAAAGGTGCAAGTGTATGACTGGATGGATGGATGGATGAATGGATGTGACCGACTCCTTAAGGCATTGGTTCTCTCTCTCGAATCATCCCTGTCTCTTTTTTTTGAGATATGGCTATCGCCTCTCTCTCTCTCTCTCTCTCTCTCTCTCTCTCTTTTTGGGTCATGCTTCTTTGGCATGCCATCTTTTCTCTTTTTGGGGCAACCAAAGTCTAACTTTATTTTATTTCAAGGATGTTCTATGAGAGAGATTACCAAGACATGAGCATTTATTGTTGGGGAATGGATGGATAATGGTGCTAATTCCTGGTGTAGGAATGTCACAAATGGATGGGACATATATGTGCTTATGATCGAGAAAGCATGGAAAGCATCTCACTAGGGTCACACAATTTGACAAAACTTAACAGAATATCAAGCAGCATATGTGTAAGGTTTTTCGTGGAATGTAACATATGGCTTTGGTAGGACTTGCTTATCACTGGGGAACTTGCCTTTTACCTTTTTGAAAACAACTCCAAATTTCAAGCATCACTAGAACAAACTTGTACAACTTTATTTACCATATCTATATTCACAACAACTTAGACTTGGATCAAGCATATGCAACCCATGGAACTTTTAGGTTTATTGGCAAGGTATTTTCATGACCAACAGATTTAAACTTAAGAGAACTCTTATTGCCAAACAAACACAACAGATACGGTAGAACAAAGCAAAACTCATCCTTTTAACTTTCATAAGGAGTTAAAACATTCTTACCACGCATGATGGAAAGGGAAATAAAGTAGTAAATATTTATTCTGTTCTGGAAGTTTTTATCAAATTTTATTCAAAAAGTAAATAAAGGATACAGTTGACTTAGGGGAGGGAACCTCCCCCAAGCTAGCTCTTGGTTTAGGTTCCGAAAAGCAGGATCATTCTCCATACCTGATTAGGTTGAGGTCGTTTCGTCCGTACCTGGAGAAGTAGTAGCAGTCGATGACATCTTGTTCTTCTTGCGCCATATTTTCTTGTTCTTCTTTGGTGGCGTAGACGGCGCAGTAATGGGATCCTCGGGTGTTGGATAGACGATCTCCAGATCTTCCCATATTGTATTGGTGATGAAATCAGAGATCTTCTGGTCGTCTTCTACTGGCTCAGTTGGGGGAGTATGAATCTCCCAATCCTCCCAAGCTGGCTTGGAAGGGGAGTGATAATCTTGATCATCCCAACCGGGTTCTGCCCATAACCCCTATTTCTTGCTATCCTCATGGATCAGGAATACTTCCCTCTTGTTTTGAAATTTGAACTTCATGGTCTTTCCCATAATGCGGAGGCTGATTCTTCCTGTCCCTACATCAATTCTGGCGTTCGTGTCCTTGAGGAACGGGCGCCCAAGTATGAGTGGAATCCCAAGATCTCCTTCCATATCGAGGACTACGAAGTCCACTAATATGTACATAATCTTGACTTTCACCATAAGATTTTCCACGACTCCTTCGGGATATCTCACGGTATAGTCCGCTAGCTGAACACACATAGTAGTAGGGGAAATTGATGGATAGCCTAACTTCTCAAATGTTACCTTGGGCATGATGTTGACGCTGGCTTCAAGGTCACACAGAGCGTGATAACACTCATAATCGAAGATTGAGCAATTTATCACTGGGGTTCCCAAATCTTCTCGTACTATAGCTGCCAATTCGCCCCACACACCACTTGTGGGGCATGTAAGCTTCTCTGCGTAGCTAAGGGGTGTTCTCCTAAGTTGTTCTTTCCACATAGCATTTATGACATTGACGCTCCCTAGAGTTGATTCGGGTTGCCCTGGAATGTTCCCTAGTTTAGCTGCAGGTGTGGCAGCAGCTAGCTGAGCCAATTGAGTTTCGATCATCTTGTTGAAACTCAGCTGGTTCTTGATAGCGGTGGAGAATCCGTCCATCTTGGAATGGATGGTCTCCATAGATTTGTCTGTAGCGGCCAACTTCTTCTGAAGGGACTCATTAATCTTTGCTTGGCCATAGACAAGATCTCTCAAGGTAGGTTGGTTAGGATTGAAAGAATTTGAATTGCCATTACCTCCTTGGTAATATGGGCGCGGTTGATTCCACCCCTGACCTCCTTGTGGACGAAACCCGTTGTTGTTGCCATTGAGATATAATGCTTCTTCTTGGGTTTCCGGGCAATTATCACCCGAATGTCCAACATTCCCACAGACCTCGCACGTCATGCGAGTTTCCAAGGCTTGAAGTGTTTGCATTTGAGCCTTATCTTGGGAATAATCCTCGAATTTCTTGAGAAGGAGATCAATCTTCATAGCGAGCATGTCGGCCTCCTTGACGGAGTGCATGCCTCGCTGGCGTGGTTGGAGGCGATCATTGCTCCAACCTTGGTTGGACACCATCTTCTCGATTAATGATGTAGCTCTTTCAATGGTCAGCGAGAAGAAAGCTCCACCCTCAGCGGCATCCACATGATCATGGGATGATTGAGTCAACCCATTGTAGAAGTTCTGAAGAATGAGCCAATTGTCCATTCTGTGGTGCGGACACGCTAGAATGTACTCTTGAAGTCTCTCCCAAGCTTCAGAAATTGACTCATTGGATGCCTGCTAGAAGTTTGAAATCCGTCCACGAAGAGCATTGGTTTTGCCCGTCTGGAAGGACTTTGCGAGGAACGCCTTGGCACATTTGTCCCAAGTGTCAACAGCAGCCTTGTTAGCATAAAACCATTGCTTCACTCTCCCCAAAAGAGAGAACAGAAATAGACGGAGCCGGATTGCATATTGCGATACAACCTTGATAACAAAAGTACTGCAGAGCTCCAGGAACTGCTGGAGATGAGTGCTGGCATCCTCATTGGCCTTGCCACAGAAAGGGCTGGCCTGCACTATCATAATGAAACCCGTCTTGATCTCGAAATTTTCCCCTCCGGTGTTAACCTCGGGCCCAGTGGGGACCTGGTTAGCAGAAGGAGCAAAGTAATCACGGAGTGTCTTTTGGGCCATAGCTTGTGAAGCTGACGACGATGCGATGACTGGTTTGGCTGCCGAGAGTGAGATTTGAGGAGGTACGACATGGGGACGAACTCTTCTCAAAAGTGACTATGGATTGGAATGAAAGTTTTGTGGCAAGTCGAAACCGGTCATACACTACCCTGTTTTCATATCAACAAAAACAAGAAAACAAATCCAAGTTAGCCTGTTTAGCAAGCGAATACCAATTTCGATTTTGTTCATAACTTTCTCTATATACTTCAATCTGTGCCTTCCCCGGCAACGGCGCCAAAACTGCTAGTTGGCGCCTACCAGCGTCACCACCGGGAAACAGCAATGACGCCCGCAGATGCCAATTGGGGTGGCAGATATTTCATGAACCACGAATAAATCCGCAGCCGTATAGAATACCGCTGTAGCATTTTACCCGGGAGTATACTGGGGTGTCATTTATATTTCCGCTGGGAAGGCGGTGATTGAAGATATATAGACTACTTGATGAACTTTATCTAGATTGGATATTCTCTTGCATAAACAGGGGTAGGATATATAACATGGTAGGAGGTAGTGTGACACACAAACAAACTACCCTCTAGATAAATAAATAAGAAAGATGCTAAAGGCCGGGAGCAAGGCAGAAGATAGAGCTCGAGTCAACTGTGCTAGGCTAGCTATATCTATGCCATCTTATAGTTACATCATCAAAGATTAAACTACACAACAGGGAGACCGCTATCGAAGTAACGAGAGAAGCTCGTACACCCCGGCGGCTTTATGCACCTCCTACCCCCCATACCGAACGTGGAGGATTACTAGGGCTCGAACAGGGCTGTCACCACCTGCCGGCTACCTCTACAAACCATGGGTATAGTTGACATCCAGCAACTCTTAGCTAATCTAGACACCATGTCTACACTAGTAAGAATTACTCTAGTGTCCCGCGCGGAGCCCACACCCTCCGGATGGACAGATATGACACTTGAGCAAACATTACGAATACTGGAGCAGTTGATAGAGTTCTAAGGCCGATATGTTAACCATCACAAGCACAGAGCGATCATGCAATGCAAGCATTAAAAAATAACACAACCAGATCAAGAAGCATATATCCGATAACTCAGAACATACTTCGAGCAGATATCGGTAACCATAGTCTAATTCTATTACAAACAACCGAATATTACAAGAAAGAGCCAGAGATGAACCCAAACCAGAACTCCCGAGCAACTCCGGTGACTCGATGACTCCTAGACTTCTCCTAAACTCCACTAAGCCTAAAGACTATGCAAGATGAATTTGAGAAGAGGTGAGTGTGGTGTGTGTGTGTGTGTGTGTTCTAATCTCTAACCCCCTTGTGTTTATAGCAGGGAGCCACGGGGTGAGACCCTTGCAACCAACCTAAGGGACCAACAGGGAGGCGACACGTGGCTTGGTTAAGGCGGTGGGGCCCACGGGCCTGGCCGGCCAACCAGGGTGGTCGGCCGACGGCCCAGGGGCTCCAACCGCCCCCAACTTCCTCTGGTGGGCTGCCCTGGGCTGCCTTGTCCGAACCCCATTGGTCTTGGCTCGTCTTGGGTGGTCTGAACTGAGTTCTTGGGCTACACTTGGTCCATTTGAGCCTGAATCGGTGCTCTGATAATTTCTGTGATTTTATGTCGGGCCAAAATGTGCTTGCAACTTGCATATTAGCTCAAAAGTACAACTTGCATTTTCTAGAAGGTGAAGTGTTGTTTAGGGACTTTATTGGATAAAGATGCGTGTAAGAAATGCAAACTCCCATGATTATCTGATCAAGTTGACGCCTAGAAATGGTCGTTAGTGAGCATCAACAATATGGCTCTAGCTTGATTAATCCTTCCGACAATTACAAGTCAAATATCTTGGCGGCTTTGGTGACATCAAACCCATATGATTCGGGTTCCTTCTTCCCAAATGGACACGTCACCGGCTTCATGTTATTTTGAATCCACTCAGCCGATGCAACCGTTTCTTGCTCTTCATTAGAATCAGGATCAATAGAATATTCAAGAAGGTTCACCTTCTTCTGAAAAGGCTTCTTTGACTCGTATGACCGAGTCTCTCTTGTTATCCGGCTTGCAATCTAGCTAATGCTCTCAAACTCTTAAGATGCATATTTATCCTTGATGTCTGGCAAGAGTCCATTGAAGGCTGCATCGGCCAACTGCTGGTCTGACAGAACCAAACTGTAGCATTGGTTCTTGACATCTCCGAACCTTTGAATAAAAGCAGCTGCCGATTCATCGTCCCTCTGCCTCAAGCTGGTCAGATCTGTCAACTTCAGCTCTGTAATCCCGGAGAAGAAGGACTGATGGAATTGCTTTTCTAAATCGGCCCAATATAATATGGAATTTGCTGGCAGTGTAGTAAACCATGCAAAGGTCGATCCAGATAAAGACAAAGAGAACAATCGGACTCTGAGTGAGTCCTGATTGGCTGCTTTTCCACACTGTAGATGAATCTGCTGACATGCTCAACTGTAGAAACATCCCCTTGCCCTGAAAACTTAGTGAAATTAGAAATCTTGTACTTGTGTGGGAGAGGAATCTGATCATAAGCCAGAGGATAGGGAGTCTTGTACATGACAGACTATTGCTTCGGCCTTAACCCGAATTGCTCCCTCATCACTTCAGCTATTTTAGAAGTCCAATCAATCTGCTGACCAACTGCTGGTGTCTGCTGAGGGGAAACCAAATTTATCAGATTTGCAGATGTTGCAGGTTGTGGTGACGTAGGGGTCATCGACAGATTTGCCGATGCCATTTGTTGTGCCTGCTGAGCCATCTGATTGGGTAGTTGCTGAGCCATCTGGTTAGCTGGATGTTGATACATGGTCAACGCGGAAGTGGCCGTCGGTTGTGAAGCCGATGGACTAGCTGACTGCTGAGCTGAGAGGTCCGTGTATGGCATGTTGACCTATAGCAATAGTCCAGTCATCTGATCATGGAATATCCAATTGACTCCACCCTGATGAGGAGATCTTGAAACTAGTATTTTTGAAGGAGTTTGGGGTTGGAGGAGAATAGCAAGATGCTGTTGTGGGGTCATCGGCGATGGTGCGGACGCGTTGAACTGCACAGCCATCTGTGACCTCCAAGTATTCTGAGCAGTCGGCTGTGCCGCCGATGCATTCTGCTAAGGAGCCATTGGCTGCGTAGCCAATGCATTCTGCTGAGGAGCCATCGGCTTAGTTGCCGATGCATTAGACTGTGCAGTGGATATCAGAGTAAAGAATTCTGGTGGCATGCCAAGTCCGGTAGCAGGATTCCATCCTCTTGGGAATCCGGACTCAGATCCTCCTTGTACCGCCGTAGGAACAGATGGCGGAGTCGAGTAGATGGGATTTTGCTAATGAGGTGACGTCACAGCAATAGTTTGTGTTGACACCTGATTGTCGCTTGATTCTGGTCGGCCATCTGGAGCCGACAAAGCTACCGCTACAGCCGTTTCTAGAGGAGCAATGTTCATCTGATCTGGTTGTGTATAGCTTGGACCCATACAACCTGGGAATGTGCCTTCCGCAAAGGTCTTGACCACTGTATTGTGCACTGTATTGCCCATGATTATTGCACTATTGATGAACACCTATCCCACGGCTTGATAGACCGTATCTATCATCTTGTTTTCATGCTATGTTTCTGTCAATGGCTGGAGAGACGGGAAATCAAATTTCTTGACTACTTCGCTAGATCTGGTAGCGTTGTACGATTTGAGGCATTCACACCTATATCTCTCCACAGCATCAAGCAAATCATTTTGCTTATCTTCTTTAAGCTTGCTTTCATCAATAGGGACGTAGTTGCCTTCATCAACTTCATCGATTTTTGACATGTTGAAGCTTCTAGTCCCACCGAGCGTGCCAAAAGATGTGTTGACGCAAAAATCGACACACTAGAACCCGAGGACAAGTGTTCGCCAAGCTCCAGAAAGTTAACCAAGCATGCCAGTCAATTTGACCTGCAATTGACAAGAGATAAATGAAAGTTAAAACTGAGAGTGCATCGGCTGGGACTCCGAATATCTCTCACACAAACATATTGGCAAACTCTGCCGATAGAGAAAACGACAAAAGAATATTAAATGTGGGTGCGGGAAAAATAAACGCGCCGACAGATTAGCCGATGCGGGAAATGACAAAATCAGCCTGATGGAGCCGATTGCATGTGCGTAACAATATCAAAGCTACGAATGTGTAACTTAGATATTGCTTTTAGATGTTGCTTGAAACAGATCTAAACCGGCCTTTACAATAATATGACAATATTATGGATTCTATAGCGATCTATTGTGTTTCTAAGTAGATAAATGTGATAATGGCCAAAAACACAGGAAAAACCCACAAATCTAGCCGATATCGATAAATTGTGAATAAATCTATACGAGAAAACAACGATGCGCTCGAATTCAAAGCCTAGATAAATTCTGTAACTTTTGAATAGATCTGAACGAAGCTACAGCGATACGCTCGGAAGCTAAAGCTCAGATTTACTCAGTAAAATGAAAACTTTACCAACAAATCAAGTCACTCGAATGTGAGACGTCCTTGATCAGCTTGAATGAACTCACCGAAAAAGAAAATAGCGAAGTCGCCGACAGGAAAAGTAAAGTGCAAGGAAATTGTAAAGGGTTGTTGTATTGGATGTGTATCAACTTTTTCCGATCCCATACAACTGATATATATAGCCTACGCTAACATGTCTTAACCGATTACGGCAAACACATTACTTGACTAAAAAGTAAAGATTTCCTAAAAAACCAAAAGATTATTGGATGTGTGTTGACACCATTTTTTGACACGTGTCAAAGAAGGTGATTTTGTGAAGGGAAAGTTGCCGATTTGAAAGAAACCAAAAGATGTACTAGATCAGAATCGGCCGATGGAGCGAAGCCGATGGACCAGGAAGAATATTCCGTGAAGATGCTGATCCGTGTGGTTTGATGGTCGGCCGATGGGGAGTTGCCGATGAATTAGGTGCGGAGAAGGAAGTTAGAAATCTACAAGGATTCTGATGATTCGGTTGTAATATTTTAGTATAGTGTAAATTAGGAAGTCTTTTCTTTTTAGTCAAGTAATGTTTGCCGTAATTGGCAAGGACTTGGTAGCGCTAGGCTATATATATATATATATATATCAGTTGTACGGGACTGGAAGAATTTGATACACATCCAATACAACAACACTTTACAATTCCTTTGCACTTTTTCGGCGACTTCGCTTTTCTTCTTTTCTTTTCGACAAGTTCTTTCAAGTTGATCAAAGACGCCTCACATTCGAGCGACTTGGTTTGCTGGTGAGTTTTTGTTTTACCGAGTATATTCGAGCTTTAGCTACCGGGCGTATCGCTGTGGCTTCGTTCAAATCTATTCAAAAGTTATCGAGTTTATCTACACTTTGATCTCAGGCGTGTCACTGTTTTCTCGTCTAGATTTATTCACAATTTATCGATATCGGCTAGATTTGTAGGTTTTTCCTATGTTTTTGGCCATTATCACATCTATCCGCTTTGAAGCATAATAGATCGACTTTAGGTTTTATAATAACACTCTATTATCTTAAAAGAAGGTTTAAATTTGTTTCAAGCTTGCATCATCTGAGTTACACATTCTAGCTTAGATTTTGTTATACACGTGCAATCGGCTACCCCAAGCTGATCTTGTCATTTCCGCATCAGCTGATCCTGCCGACGCGCTTGTTTACTACACACCCGCATTTAATATTCTTTTGTCGTCTTCTGTATCGGCAAAGCCTGTCAATATGCCTGTGTGAGAGATATTCGGAATCCTAGCCGATACGCTCTCGAATTTAACTTTGTTTTATCCCTTTTTAATTACAGGTCAAATTGACTGGCACGCTTGGTTAACTTTCCGGAGCTTGGCGAACACTTGCCCTCGGATTCTAGTGTGTTGATTTTTGAGTCAACAACTCGGTAAAATGAAAACTTACTAGCAAATCAAGTCGCTCGAATGTGAGACGTTCTTGATCAGCTTGAATGAACTCGCCGAAAAAGAAAATAGCGAAGTCGCCGAGAGGAAAAGTAAAGTGCAAGGAAATTGTAAAGGGTTGTTGTATTGGACGTGTATCAACTTTTTCCGGTCCCATACAACTGATATATATAGCCTACGCTAACAAGTCCTAACCGATTACGGCAAACACATTACTTGACTAAAAAGTAAAGATTTCCTAAAATAAACTATTTAAAATCTATAACCGACTTTCCCTTCCTTCTGACACATCGGCAACTCCCATCGGCCGATTACCAAATCATGCGGATCAGCATCTTCATGGAATATTCTTCTGGTCCGCCAGCTGCAGCCCCATCGGCCGACCTTGATCCTGTGCATGTTTTGATTTCTTCCAAATCGGCAACTTTTCCTTCACAACATTACTTCCCTTGACACATGTCAAAAAATGGTGTTAACAAGATCTTTGGGTTTTGTGATGATGTGGTCGACGAAGGCTCCTCCAGCAACAACATCAATATGGGCTCTTAATGTCGTTGTTAGCCCATTGTAGAATCTTTGGAGGATGAGCCATTCATTGATGCCGTGGTGGGGACAGGCCGGGATGTATTCCTGCAACCTTTCCCAAGCTTCTGGGTTGAAATCCATCCCTCTAGCATACTCCCGTGCAAGGCCTTGGAGCATTTGTCCCAGCTGCCGATGTCTTTCTCCTTGTAGAACCACTATTTCACCATCCCCGGTAGGGAGAAAGCGAACAGATGAAGTTTGTTTGCATCAGCTGTGACACCCCATATAACTACGGTTTCGCATAGTTCCAAGAAATTCTATAGGTAAGAATTGGTATCCGCATTTGGCTTGCCACATAACGGGCTAGCCTACACCATGTTTATGAGGCTTGACTTGAGCTCCAAATTCACGTCCCCAACATTGACGTTGGGTCCGGTAGCAACATTGGCTATGGAGGGGACAGAGAACTCACGAAAAGTCTTCTCAGCCTAGCCTCCAGTGCGGATGGTGCTTTAATACTTTTGGTGACTGATTCTTGTGTCGGGGAGAGATCGGAGAAGGAACGATGCGAGGTCGCGACCTTCTCATGAGCTTCTTCAGATTTTCTGTGTAGTTTTAAGGCATGGAGAAACTGGTCGTATAGTACCCCTATTTTCTTCCAAACAAAAAGATAAAAGAAAGCATAAAGTGACATCAGCCTGAAAGAGCAGTGACTATATCTTAAGTACAAAGATTAGATTATATACTAGTAAAGTATCTTTGTTCACATGCCATCCCCGACAACGGCGCTAGAAATGCTTCTTGATATTTCTTAGCGACATCACTAAAGGGTGTATGAAGTCCCTTGGCAACGACACCAAGAAATGCCATGTGGTATAACTTAATGTCACAGAAAGAATCCGCAAGCGCACATGTTAACGGCTGTTAAGTACAAAATAAATGCCATCAACTTCTGCATAAACACTGAAAGAATAAACACCAGTAGTAGTGGTAGGAGTTATTACTAACGAATTCCTCAAGTGTTGGTGAATTGTTGCTTGCAGGAGCACAAGTCTGAAGTAAGAGAAAAATACGCAGAAGACGCCACAAGAATGCACAGAAGATCATATTTGGCATCACACTTAAAAAAAAGAGGGCCCACCTGGCAGAGGAAATGGGCGCACCAAGCAAGATGCACCCAAGGATCTACACAAGGAGCCTATAAGGAATGCACTGACCCAAGATGAGCCCAAAAGGCCTCAAAAGGGGTGTGGCCAAACCCTTGGTTCGACTGTCCCCCCATATGGCCCAATCAAGCCCAAATTTTCTCTTGGAGTCTCCCACCGTGTTCCCTACGACGGTTCTTGGGTGTACCACCTCGGAAGTTGACCAGAGGATCCACCCTTGAGAGGGCTATATAAGGAGGAGGGGAGACCCCCATTGTTGACTGTCTCTATTGACCCATTTTGACTGTCAACTATCGTGCAAAAGTTGAGCATCGGAAGAAATAAATGTTAGCATAGTATGATTATTTAACGAATTCCACAGATGCTAGTCTGAGAATGTGTGTAGGTGAATTTGGGCCAAAATTGCATGTAACAAGCATATTATCCAAGGCATAAATTACTAGGCCAAGCAAGCCCAAAGGCCAAACAGGCCCATTCGGTAGCCACACAAGAGGAGGAGAAGCAGCCCATGTGCATGACATTTCATCAATCCAAGGCGATCTCCTCTCGACCAATCAAACGTAAGCGCAAGGATTAAAGGGCCCACATGGCAGCCATGCATAAGGAGGAAACTTGGCATCCACTCTTCCTTGCATGAGGGGTCCACATGTCAGTCACCCAGCCAAAGGAGAGGTCGGTGGGCCATTGGGCCTGGTCGGCCGACCACCATGGTCGGCTGACGGCCCAGTGGGCCCCACCACCTCAATCTTCCATGTGTCACTTCCCTATTGGCTCTAGAAGGTGGTTTGATGAGGCATGGCTGCGTACACCCCCATGGCTCCCTCCTATAAATAGTAGGGGAGAGGGTGAGAATAGAAAAACACGCCACACAACACAACTCAACTCACTTTTCTCCCTTGGAGCTTGAGGCCTTCATCCTAGATGCTTAGGTAGTCTTGGAGGTGTAGAAGAATAGGAGGAGGGAGAGGAGTCGGGGGAAGTGCCGGGCTTGTCGGCACTCTTCTCCGCTTGTACCTCGATGGATGCTTATTCGGTTGTAAGTGTTCCAGACTTTTTTATTTAGAATTAGAGTTTAGATTGCAAGTTATCATATCTGCCTTATATAAGTTGATGTGTATGCTTAGAGAGTAGCATTTGATCTTAGCTTAAGACCCAGGATAGAAAAGGCAAGTCTTGGCCAGGGCTAAGGTTAGTAGGGAATAGCGTAGACGTGGTGTCTAGGCTGGACTATACCACTCAGTTGTCTGATAGTCCCACGGTTTGTAGAGGTAGCCGGCAGGTGGTGACAGCCTTGTTCGAGCCTTAGTAATCCTCCATGTTCGGATATTGGATAGAGCACGTATTATTGGAGCTATCGGCTTGTATAAGCCGGTCCAAGCCAGTAGCTCGAAGTATAATGGCGACGTGATCTCTTCTTCTAAACATAGATTCTAGATCTTAGAAAGCCCTCTCTCTCTTCTATCTCTCCTACACCCGCGTGTGTGTCCTTGGATGAGCCTGAACCCGTAGATAGCATACTCACATTCCCCAGTGGATACGATACCCTAGAATACTCTTGGGTGAAAGCTACAGCGGTATCCGTGCGCTTGCGGATTTATTCATGACGTTACAAAGTACCAACAAGCTTTTTGGCGCCGTTGCCGGGAACGGTAGCTACATTATGTTCGGACTCAGTCATCCTCATATCTTTTTCATTTTCTTTCCTTCTACCTCTACCCCCTCTACCCATGGAGAAGCTATCCTTGAAAAGCTTTTCTATCCTATGGGATGTATTCACCATCATTTATAATTTTCTTTCTGCTATATATCTTCACCCCCGTTATCACGGAGCAACCTTCTATCCACAACCATTCTGCTCTTAAGGGCGAATTCTCTGAGCCATCATCACCTTCCTCATCTAGCTATGAACTCGACCCAGGCTTTATAGCCATGGTTCGGAAGCGACCCTTCTCTGGGGAAATTAATGAAGATCCCTACGACCATTTGCAAAGGTTCGAGGAACTATGTTCGGGTCTAGTAATCCTAGGCATGACACAGGAAGCCTTTGTGGTGGAAATTGTTTCCCTTCTCTCTTACAGAGAGGGCAGAGCAATGGTACACCCGCACGATAGGAAATATGAGCGGTGATTGGGAGGAATTGCGAGATGACTTTTGTCACTCGTTCTCTCTCACTAAACGCATAAACTCCCTACCGATTGACATCCTTGACTTCGAGCAATTGGAGAAGGAGTCCATAGGTGTAGCTTGGGCTAGATTCTTACGCCTTTTGGCATCTAGCCCAGACTTATCTATACCCGAGGATGTATCATTGGGCATCTTTTGTTCGGGTTTAGATATGAAGTCTTCCCTAAAACTCGACATCGCCGCCGGAGGTTCGTTTGCACAAACAACTCCAGCGGAAGTGAGAGCAATCTTGGATGATTTCTTAGGAAACTCTTCCTTTCCTACCAACCAAAGAGAACCCCATCGTATCGATTCCGTGTCGAGCCATGAGAGTCTCTCAACAATCGAATCTGAGCATTCATCTTTCACCTCCCAATATTTGTCTGTTGAGTCCTCTCCCGAACCACGAACACCGAAGGAAGAAGAAATTCATCCTTCAGAGTTCTCTTCCCGATTCGAGGATGATCCTTCAGGAAACATCCGAAACACCTCGAATCATCTTAGGCACAACGAGCCTATAAAATTGATGTGTCTTTATGAGACTCTCGATGAAATTTCCCGCCATACACCCGCAATGGATTGGTCAAAGGAGGCAAAGCGTGCTTCCGAAGCAATTCAGATTAGCCCAACCTCCGCAACCATCCCTTGTTCTATGAAGGGAAATATGGTAGAAGCTCTTTATGACCCTGCTGCTGAGGTTTGCATCATACCCCAGTGCCTCTTGGATACTCTTGTGGGTAACAAGCCTTTAACCCTGACTGACAAATACTTTAGAAGTCCATCCGGACTGTACCTTGAATGTCGGGGGATTGCAAGGGTTGTGCCTATCACCGTAGACAAAATCGAGGTGCATTTAGATTTTCACATCTACGATATCCTCATTTTTTATCTTTTCCTAGGCTACCCGCTAGAAAAACTTCTGGCATCTCATGGGAGCCTAGAAGAAAAGCTTAGGGAAACCGGCTCTGCCACTGCTATTCCTCATTTAGAAAATCTTCTGACAAAGCCCGTTCCCCAGCAAAACCCACTCGAGGAGATGATGCATACATCTCCGTTCATATCATCCGAGCCTGTTCTCTTGGGAATTCTAGAATCCTCTGAAGAATATGACTCGGAGGGTAGCCTTCACTCTTGTGAAGATGAACGATCATCATCATCCTCGACCGATTGTGAGCCTCTTCCTGATGGCCTAGAATCTGTTGTTCTCGGCCTCGATCGAGATACAACCATGATCTTTCACGAGGAATCTCTTGAGATGGAGAATCAATGGGCCATGGAATTTTGTGAGGCGCCGACTCTGGAGCCCAAAGAAAAGGATTCCACAAATGAGCATGAGAGTTTCGCTCTTGAGATACCAAGGAAACCATGCTCATTCAATACAAGTCCAGAGTCAGGCATGCTTAGTGCACCGTGCACACACGAGGACTACAACCAACATATGGTCCTCTTTTGCAAAGTTTTCAGAAGGTTGGTTGTAGATGTATATGTTTATCGTAAACATTGCAGATTTCGTGAGTGCACTGTGGCACTAACCTTGTAGCTAGCTTCAGCAATTGGTAGTGAAACAATGACCCATCACTAATGGTGGCTACAAGGGTTATCATGGTCGAGCTTATGACCAGAAACAAAGCACTACCGGGAGATAGCCCGGACTATTATTTATTTATTAATTTATTTCCCTTTCAATAAAAAGCAAGAGAATGTTCTAGGATATAGTTTTCCTTTGGGTATTTTTTGTCGCTAACCTTTCCAGGGGAAGATCAAGAAGAATGACGGACAAGAAACACTTACGAACATGAGAGCTACACCGACTACAACACCCCGATATGCCTTGATGAAGGAACAACTACAAAAGGAGACTCGAACTCCATACACTTGAAGTTTTGCAAACTCCAAGTGTGCGGGAGGTATGTGAGTACCCTGAAGTAAGTTTCTTTCTCAATCAATATCTTGTCTTTGAATTGGTGCTAGTCCTCGCATCTTGCTCTATAAAAAAATGAAAAAAATGAAAATGAGAGGAATTGCCATGGTGACAACATTAAGTCTTCATCAACAAAATGTTGTGGTAAGTCCTCTCAATGTCCTGCTTTTGACATTAAACAAAGCCCTGCCAGGAGGTCGCCCGAGGATCACCAGGTTCATACTCATGCCTAACTCCCTTTGAATAAAGCTCAATCATGCTTTCTTGCTTCCTTTATCAGTTCTTGTATGCTCTAGCTTGAATGTGTTTGATGCATCACACATTCATAGGCCTTTTAAATCAAACATTGTGTTTGGGTTAAAATGTCCTCTTCAGTCAAACTAGACCTTGTGTCAAGTTTGATTGATGTTCTTAGAGTTAATACTTGCATGGACATTGGTTGCATATATGGACTAACCCCTGAAGAAAAATCAAATCCAATTGGGTGAGTCATTGAGCTGAATTTAAATGGAAAGGTAAGCCATGGTTTCGGATTAATGGTGCACAACATACTCATGTTGATACAATCTTAGTCCAGCCTTGATTTAGTAAGTATCTTGGTTAGATTAAAGTTTAGTTCGAATAAATTTTTGGAGCTCCCTGGTTTTTAAAACCAGTAAAGCTATTAGTTTCTTTCCATTTTTTTGTTTTTGAATAAGCACCAGGTACGAGAATAAGTGTGGGGGAGATCTCTCGGAGCCTTCAAGCATATACACTCAAGATCTCCCACAGCACGTGCGCAACACCGAACGAACCAGCATGCAAAAACTGGTACTAGCAAGGTTTGGCCAACCGGAACTACCACCGTTCATTCTTCATCACGACGGTTTGCGCAATCTAATCCTCACTCTCCCCAACCTATGAGTTTCAATGAAATTTTTGATCAATCATTAAAATTAAACTCAAGGTATCCTCTGGTTCTGTGCTTCTCAATGATTGCCTTGTATACTTTTTTTTCTTTGCTAAGCCTGAGCCTATGAATCATATCTTAGGGAACCCATGATTGTCAAGTTGTTGACCAGTGAGATATGGTTTGATGGAGGAATTCTTGCTTTACCTGCTTATGTGTCTAGGAAAATTTTTATCAAAAAGAAAACCTCCATAGCTCTACAACTCCACGTGTTTGTCCTACCAAAGCCATATGTTAACCTCCATGATACAAATCTTACACATATGTGCCTTGTTGTTGCATTTGAGCTTCATCAAACTTTGTGACCCCAGTGAGATGTCTTTCATACTTGCTTGATCAAGATCACATGCACTCCACCTGCTAAACTTCTACATTGGAAGTTAGCTACCCCATTCCATCCATCCACAAAATAAAACTCCATGTTTAATGATCTCACTCTCTAGTATCTCCTAAATGAGGCATGGGCTATAAAAAATGGCATGCCCAAGAAGCATGACCCAAAAAAAATAGGGGCACATGAAGGTCCTAGTGTTAAAAAAAATAGACACATAAAGGTCCAAGAAAAAAAATATATACACATATATAGCCATGTCCTCATGTTATCCAAATAAAGGAGAGAGAGATCCATAAAAGGAGTATTTCATTTCCACCACCCAATTTCCACACATGTGCACAATCTTGATCAACTTGTGTGATTTGTCATCTCCGTGGATTCTTTGTTTGATTTTGCAATATATGTGACACAACTGCATGCTTCCTTTTCTCTCCTACCATGATCTCCACATAAGCCATCTTTAGAAATAGGATGAAAAGAGGCAATGCCTTGGTGTGGATATATATACACATTGAGCGACATGAGAGATCCTATGGATAAGTAAAGCTATGGTTGGTCTTTGCAAAAATATTTTCAAAACCCCAATCATATGGCAAGAAAGTGGAGACTGAAGTCAGCACCGTTCTACTCTTCAACTTCCCAAAGAATTCATGGTAGACACATCAAAATTCACAAGCAAAGGTAAAGCTTATACTAATCTGTATGCAGGTGTCACATCATGTGAGGTTGGGTCTGCCTTAGTTCTAGCCTTTACTCGAAGACGAGCAAAGAACTAAGTGTGGGTGATCTTGTTGACAGTCTCTATTGACCCATTTTGACCGTCAACTATCGTGCAAAAATTGAGCATCGGAAGAAATAAATGTTAGCATAGGATGATTATTTGACGAATTCCACAGATGCTGGTATGAGAATGTGTGCAGGTGAATTTGGGCCAAAACTACATGTAACAAGCATATTATCCAAGAAATAAATTCCTAGGCCAAGCACAAGCAAGCCCAAAGGCCAAAAAGGCCCATTCGGCAGCCACACAAGAGGAGGAGAAGCAGTCCATGCGCATGACACATCATCAATCCAAGGCGATCTCCTTTCGACCAATCAGACGCAAGCGCGAGGATTAAAGGCCCACATGGCAGCCATGCATAAGGAGGAAACTTGGCATCCACTCTTCCTTGCATGAGGGGTCCACATGTCAGTCACCCAGCCAAAGGAGAGGTCGGTGGGCCACTGGGCCAGGTCGGCCGACCACCATGATCGGCCGACGGCCTAGTAGGCCCCACCGCCTCAATCTTCCACATGTAACTTCCCTATTGGCTCTAGAAGGCGGTTTGATGAGGAATGGCTACGTACACCCCCATGGCTCCCTCCTATTATAGGAACCATTCCCGCAACCATATTTTTTGGCCGGGAACGGGAGCGGGAACGGGAAAGCCAGATGGGAAAACAAAATCGGTATTACGGGATATCGGGAACGAAATATTTCGATCAGGAATATGGCGCTTACGATCGGGAATCGAGAACTCAAAATGGGAAAATACATGTGACCAGTTCATACATGTAGCTTGAAACAATAGTTATAATTATGCACATAGTATTAGCAAGCAAGATATATATAACATGGCTACACAGTAACACAGACATGCTCACCCACCGCAGCCACATCACCAGCACCAAGTGATTTTGCCCATCATTGCTATCTCTGTTCCTAGCTTGAGTAGCTCCGAGCCTCTAACCTCAAAGTCGTAGGCGGCACCTAGCCAAGCTACTTACCCATGTGGGCCAGCGTGACCTGCCAGCTGGAATCTAATTTACCAGGTGGAGGCAGGCCTGGATACGGGCGATGGCAAAGCTTGGGGAAGCGACGCGGTGTGCGCTGGGCGCCTGCAGGCTGGGGCGCGGCGGTGCAGCAGGCTTGGGGACTGGCAACGGCAAGCCTGGTGGCGGCAAACTCCGGCCGATGCTGGGTGGCGAGAGAGATGGAGAAAGCTAGAGATGGAGCACGGGACACGAGCAGAGAGGTGGCTGGCAGCCAGCGCCTGGCGGAGTGGTGGGCGGGAGCTGCTAGGGTTCGGAGGGGGAGGAGCGGAGGATGGGAGAGGGGGCTGCGGGCGCTGGCTATTGGACTGGGCCGAGTGACGGGGCTGGGCTGAAGTGGAGGTTTGCTTCCCCAAATACAGGAATATAACTGCAGGAATTTCCCTTTTTTTTCCTATTTTCCTGTTTTTCCTTTTAATATGGTATCCAGTCGATTTACACGGTATGCGGTGCCGTTCGGGACGGGATTTTCCTGCTCCCGCTTTCATCCCTAATAAATAGTAGGGGAGGGGGTGAGAATAGAAAAACACACCACACAACACAACTCAACTCACCGTTCTCCCTTAGAGCTTGAGGCCTTCATCCGAGATGCTTAGGCAGTCTAGGAGGTGTAGAACAATAGGAGGAGAGTGAGGGGGAGTCGGGGGAAGTGCCAGGCTTGTCGGCACTCTTCTCCGCTTTACCTCGATGGATGCTTATTCACTTGTAAGTGTTCGAGACTTTCTTATTTAGAATTGTAGATTAGATTGCTAGTTATCATATCTTCATTATATAAGTTGATGTGTATGCTTAGAGAGTAGCATTTGATCTTAGCTTAAGACCCCGGATAGAAAAGGTAAGTCTTGTCCAGGGCTAAGGTTAGTAGGGAATAGCGTAAACGTGGTGTCTTGGCTGGACTATACCACTCAGTTGCCTGATAGTCCCACGGTTTGTAAAGGTAGCCGGCAAGTGGTGACAGTCCTGTTCGAGCCCTAGTAATCCTCCACGTTCAGATATTGGATAGAGCATATATTATTGGTCGGCTTGTATAAGCCGGTCGAACCAGTAGCTCAAAGTATAACGGCGACGTGATCTCTTCTTCTAAACATAGATTCTAGATCTTAGAAAGCCCTCTCTCTTCTATCTCTCCTACATCAGCGTGTGTGTCCTTGGATGAGCCTGAACTCATAGATAGCATACTCACGTTCCTAGTGGATACGATACCCTGGAATACTCTTGGGTGAAAGCTACAGCGGTATCCGTGCGCTTGCAGATTTATTTGTGATGTTATAAAGTACCATCACCCATTAAACACACCACCAAGACCTCCAACTCTTCACTTGAAGATGTAGTACTCCAACGCTAAGGCGAGGCCCTGCCTAGACTAGTGCTTAGAGTAGGAGGAGGGTGAGGAGTAGTTCTGGGAAGTACTGGGCTTGTCGGCGGTCTTCTCCAGGCTTGTACCTCTACGGTTGCTAGCTTCCTCTGATATGAGTAAGTTAGACTAGTGGAAATAGATGCATCAATGACGACCAACTTTCATCACAGAAGGATCCAAATTCGTCGTGTAAAGTATCCTGTGACGAATTTTTGACGATTAGTGACGAAATTTGGTTCATCAAAAATAGAGCATCGAGTTAGGTCTGCCTTGACGAAACAGCCAAAACGTCACTAAAATGTTTTTTCCACGATGAAAGGAAATTTCGTAGGGAAACCAATTTTGCTTCATTGACGCGTCGCTGAAACGTCACTGGACGCCTGGA
The DNA here is from genome assembly GCF_016808335.1 of Panicum virgatum. Lineage (NCBI taxonomy): Eukaryota > Viridiplantae > Streptophyta > Magnoliopsida > Poales > Poaceae > Panicum > Panicum virgatum. Next base: position 19,360,223 of record NC_053142.1, on the reverse strand, counting down.
TCCACGTGTGCACGTCCACGCTAGCAGCCGCCATGGGACATGCTGGCGCTCCACGTGGCTTCATCCACGCTGGCAGGTAACATGGCGAGCTGCACGTGTCACAAAGAGGATAGCGATGTGGCGAGCTGGTAATAGTCCACGTGGTGATATGAGCAACTAACATGTGTCATCTTCCAGTTTTTCCATGTGTCCTTTCTTGATTCGGCCACGTGTCATTCTCTCGGTGACCCACGTGTCGGTGCCCTTTATGTCCACGTGTCGCGTGCCTATTTGTCCACGTGTCACTTTCAAGGTGCTGCACGTGGCGTTTTATGGATGTTCCATGTGTCAGTTTCTGGTTGTTCCACGCGTCATTTTCATACAGTTGCACGTGGTGCTTTTGTCACAAAACCATTTTGTCATAGAACTTTTTACTGGGCTGGTTCTGGCTGGCGCCAGCCTCATTTTTATCATTACATTCCAGCCTAGCCAACTATTTCAGCCCAGCCAGCTGAACGGACTGCATTCCGTTACAGATAAAATGATGCGGCAGGAAATCACAGAAAGGGAGCCACATAAGTTACAACCACAAATAGTTCATCACAGCACTACAGACAACAGATATATAGTTCAGCACAACACAACAGATAGTTCATCGCACCACCAAAATAGTTCAGAACCCGCAAGCACCGGAGGTAATGGTAGGATCAGGGCTGAGAAGAGGTACCAGCAACACTCGCCTGCAAGATTCTCTAAAGGACGAGATAGTTCTCTTCCTGTCGCTTCTCCATGTCCTCATACAGTTGTTGTGTCTTGACCAGCGCTGACTCTGCTGCTTCACACCTCTTCCTGACCTCAGCAAATTCTTCAGTGATAGCAGCTTCTTTTTGTTTCTGTGCAGCAAGTTCTTCAAGTAGCGCTTGTTCCGCAGCTGATGGAGGCTTCAAGGAGCGAGTGGATAAACCATCATTCTTGAAGAAAGTGGAGTTGGAGCTGTTAGGCGAGATGACCTTGGAAACCACCTCAGCACTACTCAATGGTGCATGCCCATCAGCAACAGCTTCTACCCGAATAGTTTTCATTGACATCTACAAAATGCATAGATGAACTATTACTTCACTAATTGTAGTAAAAGAAAGTAGTGTATCAAAAATACTGGGAACAAAGACAGATTGGATAGTTGCTACTAAATAGTGTTAACATGACACACCACTGAGTTAAAGAGGCAGCCATGAGCCATGCATATTAAAACTATATGATGCAGCATGTACAGAGCATTGGAAAGATGATGACAAAAGCCTTGCAGAAATAACTAAAAGCCGTATTTAATCATGAAATTCTAACTGCTGCTAAAGAACTGGAATTGCAAATGTCAACAAAACTAGCTAGCCGAATCCTGGAAGAGCAAGGAACCATGCAAGGGGACTTACAACTGCTTCTCTAGCGGCATCACTCATACCATTCTTGCAGTTGGTATGACAGACTTTGAATACTTTCACAGCATCGAGTTCTTCATCAGATTCCCTAACTGGATCCTAGGATTCCTCACCGTTGACTTCACTTCCTTCGGTATCATTCTTCTTGTTATTGTGCTGATGGATATACCAAAATGGTGGTCAAACAAACAGCGAAACCATGATAATCAAGCAGGAATAACTGACTATAGGACTTGCTACATGTGTGTGTGTGTGTGTGTGTGTGTGAGCTCATTTCATTAACAAAGCAAAATAATGAAAAGCTTCCATTACAAGAGTGTTGAGACTTACATATTCAAGAAACCTGTTGCTTGAGGCCACTTGACACGTCCACAGTTTTCCTTGTTCTGGTCAGAGACTCCCTGCATAAGAAATTATGTCTTATCTAGTTACCATCATATGTACATATTTCAAAGAACAGCAAGAGCAATTACCCTGTTGTGCATATTTGACCACTTATCAACAAGTTGAGACCACTGTGAGACAGGAGAGGTTGTGGGGATCTCATTAGCAGGGCGGTGAACAAAGTATTTCTTCTTCAACCTATACCTCCTCTGCCATATGGCTGATTGGAATACACTGACACAAGCATCTTTTGTTGGCTTGTGGCTTGGGTCAATTGCTAACCTTCCCTGGTGATTAATTGACATCCGAGTTACACGAGGGCCATATAAGAGTTCAATGTAAAAGAGCAACTAGCAGATAGTCACTCACAGATAGCTTTCCCACAAAGCCATCAAAATGTTCTGTATGTTGCTTGTATTATTTCCAATGGGTCAAGATAGGAACTTGACCCCTAACAATAACACCAGCCTCTGATGCAAACTTGGCAGCTTGCAACGGATCATGCGGCCTTAGGTTCCCCTCAACAATAGTTATGGGCAACCTTCTCCCCATAGCTTTTGTCATCCTGTCAAGCATAACTCCCCTGGTTGCTTCCCACGTCTTCCTCGGGCCACCTCTTTGTGTAGGTACTGCAATTCAAATTCACATTATTGAACAAGTATACAAACATTAGTGCAACAGTCTTGAGGGTAACATAAGAACCAACCTTCGGATATGGGATCATCTTCGGGGATGGGAATGCCCTCGGTCTCATCTTTGTCCAGGGCGCCATCATATGCATATGACCAGTCCCAATTTTCTGCAACTAGTGTCGATTCTGCCAGAGCACTATCACAACCGGTACTGTTTGCTGCCATTGGTGATATGTTTTCAGACACATGCTGTTCAGGTGCTCCTGTTGTCTTCAGCCTATTCAGTATCATTGATGAGCCTGCATTAACAACTTGTGATGGTGGGATTGACCTGACCCTCTTCGATTGTCTGCCTCCAGGAGCCATGACAGCAAGTCTTTTCTTCGTCTTTTCAGACATCTCCGTACGCCGAGTTCGTATAGGGCCCTGTTGAATTAAAAAATAGTTGTTTAAATGAATAACTCAGAAGCAGTATTATGTATTGTAGATATGTACTCCACGCAATAGTCAGCTTCTATAGGCATTGGAAATATGTAATCCCGCATCTCGCCCCCTAAGCCAAGATAGAAAATGCACCTCATTTGCTAGGGATGTCGCCTCCTCTTCTAAGTCTGTATCGTCATCTACATCATCAGGCTCCTCATGTTCAGGGATATAATCTGATAAATTAGACCCTTCACCCTACCAAGTATTATTGCCAGAGCTCTTCCCCTTGGTGCCTGAATCTCCCCCCTTTGAAGTTGCTTTTTTTGTTGGCAACGAACTAAGAGTTGATGCCAGACCACTAAGGCCAAGCTCCTCAAATATTCTGTTGTTTTCCGTGATGTTGGCATTCCGTTGCATTTTGTATTCACAAGACGGTTCTTAAATGTGCAAAATAGATTTTAAGTGTTAGTAACCTACGTTCAGAGCAGAGCAACCACAAATTTGTTGAAAAGCAGTCCAGAGTGTTGAAACACTGTGAGACCAGACCATACAGTAATCCATAGCAAAAGGTGCCAATATAGAATAAGTGTTACTTTTTCTTACTCCCCCCTCTCTCTGTGTGTGTGTCCTGATCTTGTTCGGCAGGCTGTGCCTGGTGGCTAGTACAGAATTGTTGTGAGACAAAAATACTTCTGGCTGGCTGGTGATTGGTGGCTGGTCGGTTGCTGACACGAGGGCGAATACAAACCCACTATAGGCTCCATAGAGGAGGAGGACGAGGGGAAGGATTGTGCAAAGAGGATGGGTTTTGCATACCTGGACCGACCATGGTCAATCGTCGGGGTAGCTGCTCGTCGAAGGTATTGGCCTACAGAGGGAGCAGCTCCGGTGCGGAGGTAGTGGCCGACGGGGAAGCAGATCCAATGAACAGGTACTGTCCGACCGCGAAGCAGATCTGGTGCGGAGGTAGTGGCCGACGGGGGAGCAGCTCCGGTACGGAGGTAGTGGCCGACGGGGAAGCAGCTCCGGTGCAGAGGGAGTGGATGATGGGGAAGCAGATCTAGTGCAGAGGCAGTGGAAGCTCCGTCGCGGTGGCCTTCGGTGGAGGGGAATGGGGGAGAGGTGTGAGATGGAGGCGGGGACTGATTCAAGGGGAAATTGATATAGTGCGCGGGGGAAGATTGTCATAAATACCCTTGAGAGATGGGGCAGCGGCGTGCCTTTTGGTTGAGGGTAGAAGGGTCATTTCAAGGAAATGTTTTCGGCTTCGACGGCGTATTTGACGCCCATCAAAAATTTCAGACCGGATGCCCCACTGACCAGTGGACCCCACGTGTCGGTTCGAATTGAATCCCGGATGAATGGTGCGCGCGATTGGCTCAAATCCAAAAGTGGTCGTATGTAGTCCATATTTGTCTTTTCAATCCTTAATAAAAACTTGTAACTGGTATTTCTCCCTCATACTAACTCAAAATTTGATGATTCTTTTTCAAAATTTTATATTAAATCACCTTTTTTCCATTAATTTGTGTTATCCCAAAGTTATGTACTATTATTTAGATCTTGTACATATCGCGTAGTTTAGTACGCATAAGTTCTTAAAAGAAACAACACAATTTTCATAAAAAAAATGCAAATATAAGCTCATATTTAGCATTTGTAAGGTAAATACGACATTGTGTCCAAATTTGAAGTGTATATGAGTTCACATGTATTGTTGTGCTATGGAAACTTGAAACTTGGTGTTGAGTTCTAGGTAACCATGTGGGTGATGTACCCATTTTTGAACAATGTATGACCCAACTTTGTCAAAACCACTTGCTTTTTTTACAATATTATGAACCTACATTATGTTGTTGTATTAGTTTGTACGATTTTCTAACAAATTTTTGATTTTATTAATTTTTTTTGTAGTTCCTTAGACATAGATGTTTGAATTATCCATACCAACCAATTGAATATTCATTCCATATGTAGCACTTGGCTTATGCTGCTATATATGATCCTGATTATAATTTTTCTGATATTTTATGGGTTCTATTGGAGGGACACGTAGTTCAATTTAAACATACTTTTCAAATTACTTGAAAGTTTAAACGGTCAATATGTAGACGGTTGCCCGTTGGGTTAAATGGGCCGGAAACCTACCGTGGGCCTTTTTTCTAGTCCAGCCCGATTCCTCGTGGCCATTTATCTGCCCATCGACGGCTGACGATTCAGATCCCAAGTACGGCCGCAGCCGGTTGCCGGCTCAGTTGCTGTTCTCCGGCGTGGGTTGACTTCTCGTGGAAGCCACAAACTCATTTATTCAAATCAGTTGACTTCTCGTGGAAGCCACAAACTCCTTTAAATCGACATTTGCAGGACCATCGGTGTCCTTGCCATTTCCACTACCTCGGCATGATGCGTGGAGGTTTATCGTCCCACTCTAGGCGCTTGCCCCACTCCGACGACGCCGTCGACCTTGGGCACACTACAACACATGTGGGCTTCTGTGACGAAAACCTTGCGATGTCGGATGTATTCGTGGTTAATATACTGATTTTGTGACGTTTTTTATTAGGAAGTATGGTTTAGTGACAAATAGGTTGTGTTCGTCGTTAAGACCAACTAGAAATCATCACAAATGTACACAACTCTAGATTGTGACGAATCACATTTCGTCATAAAGCTTAACCAATAAGCGTCACAAGATTTATGACAAAACTATACTATTGATTCGTCGTAAAAATTATTTTTTAAAAAAATTGAGTTAATCCAACCACATACCATTCACATCTTTCTTTTATTTTTTTGAGGGGGTTTTTCTTTTATTTAGTCAAATATTCCTTATTCACGGGCTCATTTTAATCCGCGCCTTGGATGCATTCCGAACTCGTTGTCGTGGGCCTCCCGATTTGGGCTGAGCTGAACAAAGAAGCCGGCCCATAGCTGCACCTGGGCCCATGAACAAAGGAGCAGCGGTTCGGCAGCAAAAAAAAAAATTGGACTTGCTGGAACAAGTCTAGAACTGGTGATCTCTTCCTAGTCAAGTCCAGGTGAAACCACTAGGCTAGTTACAATTTGTTAAATTAGATAGGTAATTAATTTATATATAATATTGTTATACTCCGTCGCAGTCCCGTCCGTCCTGTTGCGAGGGTAGGTAGGCGCCGCCGTTCTGCCTGTGCGCCGCTGTTCGCCTGCAGCGGCGGCGCCCGTGCGCAGCGCTGTTTCCGGCAAGGGCAGGCAGCCGCCGCCTGTGTGCTACCGTCCGCCTGCTTTGGCGGCGCGTCTGCCCAGCGCAGATCCCACGCGGGCGCCGCCGTCTCCGCCGCCGTGGCGGCGTGCAGCACAAGCTGCGCAAGGGCCTCTGGTCGCCCGAGGAGGACGACAAGCTCTACAGGCACATCATCCGCTACGGCGTTGGCTGCTGGAGCTCCGTGCCCAAGCTCGCGGGCCTCCAGAGGTGCGGCAAGAGCTGCCGGCTGCGCTGGATCAACTAGACAACTACCTCTGCCCATCACGAATCCACCGACTTTCCCAAGCCCAAGTTCCAGGTCCGTTCGCCAACTTTCACCTCCGGCGTACTCTTTTCCTCCCAATTCTAAAAACTGCTGATTACTTTTAGAGATTAGAGAGAGAGAGATTATTGGCATAGCATGCAGATTGGCATAGTATGTTGGTTTAATTTCCAGAGAGGATGATGATCTAGGATTGATCCGTGCAAGGTAAATTGTTCATCACGTTGTAGCAGTGAGAGAATTCCTTGAGGTGTTGTAGAAAGGAAAATCCCAGCAAGGATTTTAACCAACCTGGTTGTTTTATTTTTGTCCTGGCCAGCCACTTACATGTACTTGCTGGAGAATTCTGTCACATATATATAAACTTGTCAAACCATCGTGTGGTAACTCGATTTGTGCATACCGAACAATTCATGAATGTATATAAATTGTTCCTGGACAAAAATGAACATATGTGAATATCCTTTGTAGACAATCAACTTTCTGATTTTTTGTTGTTCCTAATCAGTCTTTTAAATAGAATAGTTGATATATATGTCATCCATCTTGATGTTCCTAAAATCTGCGCTGATGTGTCTTTACTACAAGTTCCTTTTTGTGTCAATGCTTCTATCATCATTTATTTTAATATAATTAGTGCTTATTTCAGTTATATGCAGATGGACAGAAGTTGGATCAATTCAAGGCTATTTAGCAAGCCACATTTGGATGGGGTTGATGAGTTCATGAAGTTTGTTTTAGAAAGATTTGAGGAGAACGAAGAGATACTTTGTCCTTGTCGTAAGTGCTTGAATCAGGTTCATAGGCATAAAGGAGTTGTGGAGGACCACTTATATTCATGGCATGTCCAGCACATACAATAAGTGGATACTACATGGAGAAGCACCGGATGGCAGAATTAATGAAAATGCAGATCATATGGGTGAACATATTGGTTTCAATGAGAACGCTAATGAAAATATTGGTATGAATGAGGAGGAACAAGATGATGATAGATTTCCTGATATGCTAGAGGAGTTGTACACAGCTGAACAAGAAGAAGGAAAATCTTTGTTTGCATCTGTATTAGAAGAGATGAAAAAGGAACTTTACCCCGGTGCAGCTAGTACAAGATTTTCTTTTGTGGTGAGGTTACTTCACATCAAATCATTCTATCAAATAAGCAATGTTGCATTCAATGCAATTCTAAAGTTGTTATCATCGGCATTTCCCAATTGCTCTCTTCCTGCATCTTTTCATGAAGCCAAGAAACTAATTCGTGCATTGGGACTCGGATATGATTCAATCCATGTGTTCCCCAATAATTGTGTTTTGTTTCGGAAGGAACATGCAAACAAAGATAATTGCCTAGTTTGTGATGAATCAAGATGGAAAGATAATGATGCAAAGAAAAAGATCCCTCAAAAGGTGTTGCGACATTTTCTGTTGATTCCAAGGCTGAAGAGGATGTTTGCTTCCAAGAAAATAGCTGAGAAGCTACAATGGCACAAGCTGAAGAGAAAACCAGTAGATAATGAGCTTAGTCATCTAGCTGATGGTGAGGCATGGAAGGACTTTGATAAAAAAATATGAGTGGTTTGCTGAGGATCCAAGAAACATCAGGTTGGGCCTTGCTACGGATGGTTTCAATCCATTTGGCAAAATGAACGCCACATATAGCATGTGGCCGGTATTTCTTGTGCCCTATAACTTTCCTCCATGGGTATGTATGGAACAATCAAACTTCATGATGAGCCTACTCATCCCTGGAAAGGATTTTGATGTCTTTTTGGAGCCACTAGTTGAAGAGTTGCTAGGGCTTTGGAAAGGTGTCAGTACCTTCGACACTGTTAGTAGAAAAACTTTTGACCTACATGCTGCAGTCATATGGTGTATTCATGATTATCCAGCTTTGAGTACATTGTCAGGCAGAGTCACAAGAGGTTATTATGCATGTGTTCGTTGTGACAAAAATCCTTGCTCTAGAAGAATAAGGAATAAGATATGTTATATTGGCCATCGACGTTTCCTTCCTACAGACCATCTATGGAGGAGAAAGAAATGTTTTGATGGTCAGGTTGAAGAACGTGGCAAACCAGAGGAGTTTACTTTGGAAGAGTTTATGCAACAATTGGAGAGGGTCAAGGATGTTAGGCCAGGAAAGCATCCTCAAAGCAAGAAGATAAAGCGGGGAGAAGATGATCAATGCTGGAAGCGAAGGTCTTGTTTGTTTGATTTGCCATATTGGACTAGTTTGAAGCTACGGCACAATCTTGATGTAATGCATATTGAAAAAAAATATATGTGACTACATTCTTGCTACATTTCTCGGCCTGGTTGGGAAGTCAAAGGACAATATCAATGCTAGGCTTGATTTGGACGATATGGGCATAAGAAAAAAATTACACTTGAGGTATGATGGAAAATCATACAGTGTTCCACATGCCCCCTATACAATGGATAAAGCCCAAAAGCAAGCTTTTTGTGATTTTATAAGTGTGAAATTCCCTGATGGATTTGCTTCGAACATAGCAACACACATTACTACTGATGGCTGCAACCTCCAAGGACTAAAAACTCATCATTGCCATATACTACTCCAAAGGATTTTACCTGTTGCTATCAGAGGAATCATGCATAAGGACATCTATGAAGCACTTGCAGAATTAGCTAAATTCTTTCAGCAATTATGTTCTAAAACTCTGAAGGTAGATGTTTTGCATAGAATGAAAGCTAAAATCCCAATCATTCTATGCAAGCTTGAGAAAATATTTTCTCCTTCTTTCTTCAATGTCATGTTACACTTGGCTGTTCATTTGCCTGATGAGGCACTCCTTAGAGGTCCAGTTCAATATGGATGGATGTACCCGGTTGAAAGAAGGTTGTATACCTTGAAGCGTTTTGTGAGGAGCATGGCAAGACCTGAAGGATCCATTGCAGAAGCATATGTTGCTAATGAGTGCTTGCATGCTTGCTCATGGCACTTTGATGATCTTGACACACGACACAATCGGGAAGGAAGGAACAGAGAGCGTGTCGATTTGAGTAGAGGCGACCTATCTATTTTTCAGCATGGAGTTGACTTACTTGGAGCCTCTAGGGTCACATACCTCAAACATGACTATGAGAAGATGGTTTGGTTTGTGTTGAATAATTGTCCAGAGGTGGAGCCATATATCGAGTATGTCAGCCCTTCCATGCTTAGCAATTTTTAATATAGCTTCTTAATTAGTAGCTCTGATGTTTGAATTAACCAAGGTATGCAGGATATGCAGGAAAGAGTTTGTGGAAAAAGGAATTCTTGATGTTAAAAAAACCCTTGAGAAGCAATTTTCCTCCTGGTTTAAGAAGCATGTGAGTATTCAATCAAAAGTTTGCATTCATGCCATTTTCAATTGTATTTTAGTTCAGTCTATATTTTCCCCTCTTGATGTTGGGTATCTAATTGTACAAATTGCTAAACTACTTTTCATGAAGGGGGAGGAGGTCCCTGATGGCCTATATGCATTGTCATGTGATCAGGATCTGCGAGTTCGAAAATTTTCAGGATGTCTTGTTGATGGCATTCGATTCCACACTACCGACCGTGACAAAAATAGAAAAACACAGAATAGTGGAGTAATGACAGAGGGTACACATGATGGAGATCCTATTGAGTTTTATGGTTCCTTCAAAGAAATAATTGAGCTGCAGTACAACTCAGATTTAAGCAACAGCTGGACAGTGGTTCTCTTCCGATGTGATTGGTATGATACTAATGCCAAAAGTTCTAGAATGAAGGATGATGGCTTTTTTAGAAGCATCAACTGTGCCAATTGCTGGTACAAGGATGACCCTTTTATTCTGGCAACACAGGCAACAAAGATTTTCTATTTGAAAGACACCGCAAAAAATGCTGAAGGCTGGAGCGTTGTTCAAAAATTTACTCATAAGACACCTATGTAGTCGCCTGAAAATGACAATGATGAGAGATCTGGTGGCTCAGGTCTGTCTTACCAAGATGATACATGTGAAGGTTTTCAGGTCAGACTCAATGAAGGAAATTTGGACAGTGAAAATCTGGACAACGAAGATTGTCTTCATGTTGATGCAAGTGTAATTGATGAGCTGCGAGCACAAGGTCAAGAAGAAATGGAAGAACTTTACTCAAGCGATGAGGATGAAACTGGATGGCAATATATCAGTGATAATGAAGGCCCAACAATCCCTCTCGATGAGGATGAGGATAGCGATGGCTAGTAGCTTGTTGTTTTGTTAGCTGTCAACTCAATATTGTAACTATGTGAGCTGTGAACTCACTTATATTTATTTTCTTGTAATCCTTGATTCGCATGAGAATGGAACCTATATGGTTATTTTTTGTAATCCTTCATTCCCAGTCACAAGAACTATGTGAGCTGTGACTACTCCAAACTTATATGCCAAATCTGATCTAGTAATAGCAATTGATTTTGGGTCAATTTCTAGTCACAAGAATTGCAGCATGTTCCAGGTACATGTTCTACTTTCTAGTCACAAGAATTGCAGCATGTTGTAGGTACATGTTCTGTTAAATTGCAGTCACAAGAACAAAAATTTGTAGTCACAAGAACATATGTCATGTTCCTGGGAGCCTCATCTATCAATTAAAAATAAGTCACATCTGTTCCAGCACCATAACACAAATGAACATGACATGTTTCAGCACCATAGCACAAATTAACAAGGTTCCAAGTAGCTAGACACAACCTTACATAAATAGCTTATCTGGTCAAAGTTTACATAAATTCCCAGCAGGCACAACCATTACATAAGTTCAATAGTAGGCATCACTTGCCTTCCAAAATAGCAAAAGAAGCCTAACATTTTCACTTGAAGACCACAGCAAGAAACATCACTAAAATGACTCCTATTGCTCCGTACAGGAGCACAGTCATCTTCTTCTTGTCCAAGGCATCTTGTTCAGCCATCCTTTCATACCATGCCATCTGCTGCTGCTTTTCCTCGGCAGCTACTTTCACCATCCTTTCAAACATGGCCATTAGCTGCTGCTTTTCCTCGGCAGCTACTTTCACCATCCTTTCAAACATGGCCATTAGCTGCTGCTTTTCCTGTTTTTCCTGGGGGATGGTCTCCTTCACGTCATCCTTGGCTGCCATGGTCTCATTCCTTTCCATAATGGCAGCATGAAGTTCCATCTTTGTTTTTTCTTCAGCTCTCTTATAGCTGCACAGAATCTTCCAAAGTACCTTCATTCCATCCTAAACCCTATTAGGCCATTCCTCATCCATCCACTCCACAAAGTCGCACGCCTCCTGTAAAAAAAGGAACACGCCTCATCCATCCTCTTCAACCTTGGAATTAGGGGGAAATGCCTCAAAATTTTTCGAGGAACACGTTTGCCATCCTTATCTTCCCATCTAGATTGTTTGCATTTTGGGCAGGCATCCATGTTCGTACGTCTTCCTGAACAATAAACAATTATTCTGGCACACATGGATCTCATCGTATCCAAGGCACGAAGATACTTATTTGCATCATCATATGTTGAAGGTAATTTGGAGTTAGGGAATGCCGAGGACAGCAGGTTCAATATTGCATTGAATGCTGTATTGCTGATTCGGTAGCGCGACTTGATACGGAGCAGCCTCACAAGAAAGGAGAATCTTGAGTAAAATTAGGCAACTGTCCATCCTCCTCTGTGGCTGTATACAATTCTGATAACATCTCCAGATCTGGGATTGCTTGGTCACCAACATTGGGTTCCTCGGAAACATGAATCCCATCGTAATGGTGAGATTCCCAAATCCCATCATATTCATGTGGATGCGCCTGCTCTGTAAACTCAACATTCGCATCAATTGCAGATTCCCCATGATGAGTCCACCTTGTATACGCTGCTGATATTCCAAACAGAAGAAGGTGGTCGTGGACAACTGCCAGAGCCCTGTGACTTTGGTTAAGACATCGGGTGCATGGGCAACTTATATGGGCGTGCTCAGGAGATTGTTGCTTAACAGACTCCATGAATTTGTCCACTCCAAGTGTGTAGGAAGGTGTGAATTTTCTGCCATTAGTTATCCAATTTCTGTCCATCTCGATATTTGAATTCCCTAAACAAATCAGGGTGACAGAGTGGCCGGATTGGAACTAGTTCAACAATCTACTAGAGGAAAATCAAAGCTATCACTTACCAAACTATAGTCATATCAACAAATAGATGATTGTGGGGGTGAGGAGACTTACTTACGGTTTAGGGTGAGTATCGGCTAGGCAGAAGGGTCCGGGAACACAAGGATCCGCTGCTGCCATTGCCGCTGCCGCCGCCACTTAAGATTGGGGTTCTGGCCGGAGTGGGTGGTGGTACCATTCGATTGAGTCTACCCTAGGTTGACTGCGGATCGTGGCTGTTGATTTACCATCCAGGGGGCAAGAATCCCCCGTCGGTTAGTGGACTGGCTGAGTTGGTGCATGGACTTTCCTTTTATTAGATTAAAAATAAAAAAACCACCGCGCCCCTTTCGCCTTCTCCCCCAATACAGTTGACTGCGGATAGTTTTTCTCCATCTTCGTCGCCGGCGACTTCGTCTTCCAATCCATCGCCACCTTCCATGCTCCCCCTCGTGTCTTTGTTCTGCACCCCAGCAGCAATGGCGGAATGCGCCGAGCATTGCTCGCTCATGCAGGCGCGTGACAAGTGGGGTCGCTTCCCGGGCGACCCCAATGCGAGGCTGAGGCTCTGCCTAGCGGCCGCTCGTCATCGGCCCGCCTCCCCGAGTACTCCGTCAGCCGCATCCGCCCGCGTCCCCTCATCCTCGTCGGGGCGAGTGCTAAGGAGTGGTACGAGGATGCGGGCCAACGCCAACGCTGACGATGGTGCTCATGCGGCCTCCATTGGGTACGTTCCAGAGGTCGCCGCCAATGCCGACGATGGTGCGCATGCGGCCGACAATGGTGTGCATGCACCCGAGAACGAGGTTAATATTTCAAGCACCCTTGCTCAACTTCGAATCCTAATTACATTGATTCACCATGTTCAACTTCGATGCCAAATTAGATTGAGTGAATCTGTAGCTTGGATTGTAGGGAGAGTAGTTCGGATTGAAGCGAGTTGTGATTCAATTGTAGGAAGTTTAGATCCTTGGCTTGATTGATTGAGTGAATCTGTCAAATGAACTGTGCAACATGTACTATCCTTATAGTGACCTTGGTTTTCTCATAGGTCGAGGGGATGCATGAGTTTCATTTTCAGGGCATCACAGTGATTGTGCGTGCCATTGAAGACGACATTGATGATGAAGACGCCGTTGGAGAGCTCATGCCGCCGCATGTCGTAAGGATCCCTCTCACAAGCTACTCCTGCACCCCTCATTTTGATTTATAACTTACCTGATTGCATTGTCAACTGTCAGATATGTCAAATGACACATGACCTTCATGTTGCCATCAGGCACGGGATCATAGCCGGAATCTTCTACGACGATTGGTGATGACATTGACGTTGAAGACGCCGTTGGAGACGCATGTTGCCCCTTCTCTGTATTTTCCTGCGGCGAAGAACAAAGACCTACTAATTAGTGCAATATTATGTTATTCACTGAAGTTGTGAAATATTTGTATCCCTGAATTGTTATCCCCTATCTATTCAAAGTTGTTATGAAATGTTTGTATCCCTGAATTGTTATCCCCTATCTGTTCAAAGCTGTTGTGAAATGTTTGGATCCTTGAATTGTTATCCATCCAATAAGCTTAAATATCATACCACAATGACATTACATGTAAATAAAGTATTATTTCAGAAATAGTTGTACTGAAACAAAGCTGTTTTTAAACAAAAATTGAAAACATGTTTACATTAATTGAACAACAAACAATTGAACAACACGATTACATTAATTGAACAACAAACAATTGAACAACACGATTACATTAATTGAACAGGGCTCATAGCATCCAACCCTCATTCCAAGCCAGGACTCAGTGCCGGCTGTACTTCTTCTTGTTGTCTTCCCTCAGGGCGCGGGACTTGGCCTTTCCGACGACATGATCCCTGACCTCATTCGGACTAGTCCATCGGCTCGCTAAGCCGGGGCAAACAGGGCATCGGAAGGTGCCATCACCACGGCGGATGACGCGCAGAGTAGGGCCACAGGGTACTACTCTGCAATAGCCTCATCGGTCGTCGTCGTCCGGATCCGTCTCCGTCTGTGTCTCGGAGTTGGAGTCGAATGCCTCAGCAGTAATGTTGATCGTGGAGGTGCACATACCTGGCGGTGACGAAGCAGTGGAGGTGGATGAGGACGGCGCCACCATCATCGGAGAATGCTGGGAACGCGGTCGGGAGCCTGCAGCCCCTCCGCGGCCTGCATCGGTGGACGACGGCTGGTGCACGAGGTCGCCGGCGTCGTTGGAGTGGGGCGAGCGCCTAGAGAGGGACGACAAACCTCCACACACCATGCTGAGATAGTGGTAGTGGAAATGGCGAGGACACCGATGGTCCAGCAAATGTCGATTTAAAGGAGTTCGTGGCTTCCACGAGAAGTCAACCGATTTGAATAAATGAGTTTGTGGCTTCCACGAGAAGTCAACCCGCGCCGGAGAATAGCAACCGAGCCGGCAATCGGCTGCGGCCGTACTTGGGATCTGAATCGTCGGCCGTCGATGGGCAGATGAATGGCCACGAGGAATCAGACTAGTCTAGAAAAAAGGCCCATGGTAGGTTTCTGGCCCTTAAACCCAACGGTCTACATATTGACCGTTTAAACTGTCAAGTAATTTGAAAAGTATGTTCAAATTGAACTATGTGTCCCTCCATTAGAACCCATAAAATATCAGAAAAATTATAATCAGGATCATATATAGCAGCATAAGCCAAGTGCTACATATGGAATGAATATTCAATTAGTTGGTATGGGTAATTCAAACATCTATGTCTAAGGAACTACATAAAAAATTAATAAAATTAAAAGTTTGTCAGAAAATCGTACAAACTAATACAACAACATAATATAGGTTCATAATATTATAAAACAATTCAAGTGGTTTTGACAAAGTTGGGTCATACATTGTTCAAAAATGGGTACATCACCCACATGGTTACCAAGAACTCAACACCAAGTTTCAAGTTTCCATAGCACAACAATACATGTGAACTCATATACACTTCAAATTTGGACACAATGTCGTATTTACCTTACAAATGCCAAATATGAGCTTATATTTGCATTTTTAATGAAAATTGTGTTGTTTCTTTTTAGAACTTATGCGTACTAAACTACGCGATATGTACAAGATTTAAATAACAGTACATAAATTTGGGATAACACAAATTAATGGAAAGAGGGCGATTTAATATAAAATTTCAAAAAAGAATCATCAAATTTCGAGTTAGTATGAGGGAGAAATACTAGTTACAAGTTTTTATCAAGGATTGAAAAGAGAAATATGGACTACATACGACCACTTTTGGATTTGAGCCAATCGCGCGCACTATTCATCCGGGATTCAATTCGAACCGACACGTGGGGTCCACTGGTCAGTGGGGCATCCGGACCGAAATTTTCGATGGGCAGCAAATACGCCGCCGAAGCCGAAAACATTTCCTCGAAATGACCCTTCTACCCTCAACCAAAAGGCACACTGCTTCCCCATCTCTCAAGGGTATTTGTGACAATCTTCCCCCGCGCACTATATCAATTGCCCCTTGAATCTGTCCCCGCCTCCACCTCACACCTTTCCCCATTCCCCTCCACCGAAGGCCACCGCGACGGAGCTTCCACTGCCTCCGCACCAGATCTGCTTCCTCGTCGTCCACTACCTCTGCCCCGGAGCTGCTTCCCCATCGGCCACTACCTCCGCACCAGAGCTGCTTCCCCGTCGTCCACTACCTCCGCACTGGAGCTGCTTCCCCGTCGGCTAGTACCTCCGCACCGGATCTGCTTCACCATCGGCCAGTACCTAAGCATTGGATCTGCTTCCACGTTGGCCACTACCTCCGCACCGGAGCTGATCCCTCCGTAGGCCAATACCTTCAACGAGAAACAACCCCGATGATTGACCATGGTCGGTCCAGGTATGCAAAATCCATCCTCTTTGCACAATCCTTCCCGTCGTCCTCCTCCTCTATGGAGCCTATAGTGGGTCTGTATTCGCCCTCGTGTCAGCAACCAGTCACCAGCCAGCCAGAAGTACTTTTGTCTCACAACAAATCAGTACCAGCCACCAGGCACAGCCTGCCGAACAAGATCAGGACACACAGAGAGAGAGAGGGGCTGGAGTAAGAAAAAGTAACATTTATTCTCTATTGGTACCTTTTGCTATAGATTGCTGTATAGTCTGGTCTCACAGTGTTTCAACACTCTGGACTACTTTTCATCAAATTTGTGGATGCTCTGCTCTGAACATAGGTTACTAACACTTAAAATCTATTTTGCACATTTAAGAACCAACTTGTGAATACGAAATGCAACAGAATGCCAACATCAGGGAAAACAACAGAATATTTGAGGAGGTTGGCCGTAGTGGTCTGGCATCAACTCTTAGTTCGTTGCCAACAAAAAAAGCAACATCAAAGGGGGGAGATTTAGGCACCAAGGGGAAGAGCTCTAGCAATAATGATAGGCAAGGTGAAGGGTCTGATTTATCAGATTATATCCCTGAACATGAGGAGCCTGATGATGGAGATGATGATACAGACTTAGAAGAGGAGGCGACACCCCTGGCAAATGAGGTGCATTTTCTATCTTGGCTTAGGGAGCGGGATGCGGGATTACATATTTCTAATGCCTATAGAAGCCGACTATTACGTGGAGTACATATCTGCAATACATAATACTGCTTCTGAGTTATTCATTTAAACAACTATTTTTTTAATTCAACAGGCCCTATACGAACTCGGCGTACGAAGGTGTCTGAAAAGACGAAGAAAAGACTTGCTTTCATGGCTCTTGGAGGTAGACAATCCAAGAGGGTCAAGTCAATCCCACCAGCACAAGTTGTTAATGCAGGCTCATCAAGGATACTAAATAGGCTGAAGACAATAGGAGCACCTAAACAGCATGTGTCTGAAAACATATCACCAGTGGTAGCAAACAGTACTGGTTGTGACAGTGCTTAGGCAGAATCGACACCAGTTGCAGAAAATCAGGACTGGTCATATGCATATGATGGCGCCCAGGACGAAGATGAGACCGAGGGCAATCCCATCCCCAAAGATGATCCCATATTCGAAGGTTGGTTCTTATGTTACCCTCAAGACTGTTGCAATAATGTTTGTATACTTGTTCAATAATGTGAATTTGAATTACAGTACCTACACAAAGAGGTGGCCCGAGGAAGGCGAGGGAAGCAACCAGGGGAGTTATGCTTGACAGGATGACAAAAGCTATGGGGAGAAGGTTGCCCGTAACTGTTGTTGAGGGGAACCTAAGGCCGCATGATCCGTTGCAAGCTGCCAAGTTTGCGTCAGAGGCTGGTGTTATTGTTAGGGGTCAAATTCCTATCTTGACCCGTTGGAAAGAATACAAGCAACATACAGAACATTTTGATGGCTTCGTGGGAAAGCTATCTGTGAGTGCCTATTTGCTAGTTCCTCTTTTACATTGAGCTCTTATATGGCCCTCGTGTAACTCGGATGTCAATTAATCACCAGGGAAGGTTAGCAATTTACCCAAGCCACAAGCCAACAAAAGATGCTTGTGTCAGTGTATTCCAGTCAGCCATACGGTAGAGGCGGTATAGGTTGAAGAAGAAATACTTTGTTGGCTGTCCTGCTAATGAGATCCCCACAACCTCTCCTGTCTCCTACATGACTAATGCACAGTGGTCTCAACTTATTGATAAGTGGTCAAATATGCGCAACAGGGTAATAGCTCTTGTTGTTCTGTGAAATATGTACGTATGATGGAGAGTAGATAAGACATAATGTCTTATGCAGGGAGTCTCTAACCAGAACAAGCAAAACTGTGGACGTGTCAAGTGGCCTCAAGCAACAGGATCTCGCTGCTACATTGCCCAGTTGCATGAATATGTAAGTCTCAACACTCTTGTAATGGAAGCTTTTCATTATTTTGCTTTGTTAATAAAATGAGCTCACACACACACACACATGTAGCAAGTCCTATTGTCAGTTATTTCTACTTTATCATCATGGTTTTGCTGTTTGTTTGACCACCATTTCGGTACATCCATCACCACAATAACAAGAAGAATGATACCGAAGGCAGTGAAGTCGATGGGGAGGAATCCCAGGTGCCAGTTAGGGAATTTGATGAAGAACTCGATGCTGTGGAAGCATTCAAAGTCTACCATACCAACCGCAAGAATGGTATGAGTGATGCCGCTAGAGAAGCAGTTGTAAGTCCCTTTGCATGGTTCCTTGCTCTTCCAGGCTTCAGCTAGTTTTGTTGACATTTGCAATTCCAGTTCTTTAGCAGCAGTTAGAATTTCATGATTAAATACGCCTTTTAGTTGCTTCTGCAAGGCTTTTGTCATCATTTTTCCAATGCTCTGTACATTTTGAATCATATAGTTTTAATATGCATGGCTCATGGCTACCTCTTTCACTCAGTGGTGTGTCATGTTAACACTATTTAGTAGCAATTATCCAATCTGCCTTTGTTCCCAGTATTTTTGATACACTACTTTCTTTTACTACAATAAGTGAAGTAATAGTTCATCTATGTATTTTGCAGATGATAATGGAAACTATCTGGGCAGAAGCTGTTGCTGATGGGCAGAAGCTGTTGCTGATGGGCAGGCACCATTGAGTAGTGCTGAGGTTGTTTCCAAGGTCATCTCGCCTGACAGTTCCAACTCCACTTTCTTCAAGAATGCTGGTTTATCCACTCATTCCTTGAAGCCTCTGTCAGCTGTGGAACAATCACTACTTGAAGAACTTGCTGCGCAGAAACAAAAAGAAGCTGCTATCACTGAATAATTTGCTGAGGTCAGGAAGAGGTGTGAAGTAGCAGAGGAAGCGCTACTAAAGACCCAACAACTGTATGACAAAATGAAGAAGCGACAAGAAGAGAACAATCTCGTACTTCAGAGAATCTTGCAGGTGAGCATTGCTGGTATCTCTTCTCAGCCCTGATCCTATCATTACCTCCGATGCTTGTGGGTTCTGAACTATTTTGGTGGTGCGATGAACTATCTGTTGTGTTATGGTGAACTATATATCTGTTGTCTGTAGTGGTGTGATGAACTATATGTGGTTGTAACTTATGTGGCTCCCTTTCTGTGATTTCCTGTCGCATCATTTCTTCTGTGATAGAATGCAGTTCATTCGGATAGCTGGACTGAAATAGTTGGTTGGGCTAGAATGGAATGATAAAAATGAGACTGGCGCCGGTAAAAAACCAGCCCAGTAAAAAGTTCTGTGACAAAATGGTTTTGTGACGAAAGCACCACGTGCAACTTGTTGACGCTCCTTAGAGTGCCAATTTACGTACCGCAAGCGCACGGATCGTGTAGCTTTTCCCTTAGAGTATTCCCCCAAGGTTTATCAATACACGAAACAAGTGTATTACTATGCTTAACTAAGCACTAATGATGCTGGTAAAAGATCTATATTGAGTGATTGAGTGTGAAATAGATCTAATCTAACCAATCTAATCCAATCTAGACTAGTGAGCAATGATAGGTGTGTGCACAAGATATGAAGAGCATTTGTCCATAGGGTCGATGATCACTAGAGATGTAATCGCCAAGGAACGAAGAACGGATCTAATCTACCAAAGGTGTGTTCCAAGATCAAAACCTTTCCCTCCCACATACTGTCACCAGACGAGGATAATCGGTAACGAATCAACAAGAACACGATAGTTGATTTAATCTAAGTAAACCATGCAAGAGCAAAGCAAACCCAAAGCCAAGTCACGAACTATTAAGCATCAAAGCATCATCAACAAGAATCATGATAGATCAATCTCATAAAGGATTCGGCAATTACAACTCAAGATCTCCTTACAACCCCATGAACAAACGAGGACTTTACCCCATGAAGCTAGGCGAAGCGTAGTCGATCATGGTGACGAAATCTCCGGCAAGGGATGGATCCCTTGCTGTCCTCCAACTTGCAGCGGCGCCGAGGGACAATGAGGCCTCCGATGTCACCTTTCTCTTGTGTCTAACTCGATTCTGCTCCTTGACATCGTCTCCCCGAATGATCTCTGCGTGAGCCTGTGGGAGGGGTCTTTAAATAGCCTCAGGAAACCCTAGGTCGAAGGGGAGGCCAAGACTCCATGGAAAGGGCCTGGGCCGGCTGGCTCAATGGGTCCAGGCCGGCTGACCTGGCCCATTTTCCCGCCACCTCGCGTCCTCCTTTCTCCCCAAGTCTTCTGGAGTCTTCTGGAGTTTATACCTTTCACGATTGCACCCCGTTGGACGTCGTTATCTTCGAGATTTCTTCGAGAGAGAGGATAGTACGGAGAATCCTTCCTTAAATCTCTATTTACTTTGCTTAGCCCCGAAGTATCTCGATCTCATCTTGTGGGTTCTGTCCTTTGGGCTTCATTGGAGGGTGGATGTGCATGAACGGGCTTCTAGTCGTCATGGCCTTTGGTCCTTTGCTTGGGCTTTGGCCTTCGTCTTCCTTCATGTTATTGCGTGATCATGGGTCTTGTCGAAACATCTCCAAAAATGTCCAATTTCCTGCCAAAATACAACATGCTCCAAAATCCAAGACAAAATCGAAAACGGTCAAGTTCGTGTGCCAAGTGGCGGGTTAGTACATGAATCATCCAAAAGAATTTACCAAAACCTCTCCTAATTGTTTAACAAAATGGGTACTTAAGGAGTGCCAACATTCCCCCCATGCTTAGCTTTTGCTCGTCCTCGAGCAAATCAAATCATCAAGTCCTTCCAAGGGTTGCTCGATAGTTCTCAAACTGCAAAATTTACTTATGCAAACAAGTCTAACAATATTTCTTCGAATAAAGGTCAGAGGAGCAGGGAGGATAATCATATCATGGGCGTTTAAAAACTCATCCAATATTACTCCACGACTCTTACCCTTAACCGGCAACTTGAATATCGACAACACTTGCTTTTCTTGCTATCCTTGGAGGGTTTTTTTTCTTTCTTTTCTTTTTTTTAGTTTTTAGAAGCAAAATACCCTGCAACAAAGGTTAGACCAAAAATTCTTGCACAAGTCCTTTCATGTCTCTCGATATAAGTGGCTATCCTATTATTATTTGCAAACTCTCATCTCCCAAAAGTCTCTTAAGTATAAAGTGGGGCTATAGGTGTGGCTAGAAAAGCATATACATATATTGTCAAGTTAAGAAAACCTTCTAATGATTGCTTACCTTCCGAGCCAATGATCATGAGAGTTTCTCCATAATGTAAGGGGTTCAAGGGTAAGAAGATTTAGAATGGTGGACATGTGCAAAGGCATACAAAAAGATTGACTTCAAGGCACAAGCGTCGTCCTCATTGTCGGATTGCACATGGTTGGAATTGAGGATATTGTTCAAACAACAAGGTGATATCTCTTTGCACTTCTCTAACCATAGAATCCCTTCATTTATTCTTTTCTTCTCTTCTTATTATTTTTTTTCTTTCTTTCTCCCGAGTTTTCCTTCTCTTTTCCGAACCTTTTCATAGGACACTTTCTATAAAACATAGATACGCAAATCTCCGAAGTGGCTCCCTGAATTTTTGGAGCCCGGACCGAGGCCAGATTGGCCTAGGCCGGCCGGCCCAAGGGGTGTAGGCCGGCCGGCCTGGGGCTTTCCTAGGTCGGATTCGGTCCGTCTTTCCAGTACTCCTTCCTTTCTTCATCCCAAAATTATGTTTTATACAACTCATGCGCAGGAACAGAACGTATCCTCATAATTGGGTTGTGGTCAAGGAAGAGGATAATAAACAAGATAATCTCAGGTTCGGGTTTTGGAATCCGGTAGATTTCATGAGTTGTTCCAATGAGGAATTCTCATTACCGAATATTGATGGGGCTAGCAATTCAGAGATAAAAAATACGGATATGATCATTGCTCGAAATTAAAACTCCCAAGAGAAAGAAATCCTAACTTAACTCAATGTACATCCAATACTTATGGTGGAATGAATATAGCTTGTGGATGATAGGATTTTTACTCTCAACTTGCCAAGAACTTGATCAACCTTATGTTTGTAGGGGTTTTATTATTTTTATGAAATTAAAGTCCTCCAAATCATGCCTTACTCGCAAGCGTAATCAAAACCAAGCACTAGATCAAAGATCAAGTGTGGGTATTAACATGGAGGAATAATTTACTAAGCTCCACAAATAAGAATTAATTTTCATGACAACGCTCGTGAACAATTGCTTTAAAGAAAATAAAGTAAAACTGAATGCATAAATAAAATTGCACGATCCAAAAAAAAACAAAGACTCTTTTTATTTTGTTTTCATGACTCAACACTAATTTGAGACTCACTCTCACACATGCGAAAAATAAAGCACACAACGCTAGACTATGACTCTCACACAAACGAAATTAAAGACATGCACACGACGAACTTTCGACTAAACAAAGACTAACAAAATTCAATCTACGAGCCGTCACACCTCTCCCCCCATGCTTAGATTATGCGGCGTCCTCGTCGCAATGATATAAAAGACGGGTGTGACGCTCGTCGGTGTTCCCAACGGCACCTAGGGCAATTGCATCTAGGGCGCCCTCCTCCTCCTTGCTTTTGTAGATCTCCAACCATCCCGAATAACTTCCTTATGTTGCGGAGAAGGAAGTTGTAATCTCCTTCGACCAAGTGCTCGATGTCGTCCATCCTTCGATCCATTGCCACGATTCGATCGTGACACCAATCGATGGTGGCGTGGAGATCCGCGATTTCATTGCGGCACTTGAAACAGCACCCGAAGTGATGGCCACCGCGGTTGGGGTCGTCGTCCTCGGGCTCGTCGTCGTCCTTCTTCTTGTCCTTGCCGCTGTCGAAACAACTACACTACCAAATGCTGAAAATTAAAATTTCAGCAGCGTATACCTATAAACAAGCACGACGCGGAAGCAAGAAAAGATAGATGTATAAGAAAAGCGTGATACTCGAACAAGAAAATTCTACATACTTAACGATTATGATAAGGAGCACTATAAGATCTATCAAACTCAAAGTTGTACACCACCATTAAGGAATCTTGTAGAAGTGTATGACATGCAACTAACCCACTTCCCTTCATGCTAGCTCCGAAGGATAACCTGGGGAGGGATAAACAAGGGTGAGATTGAATAATCTCAACAAGTGAACTACTTTAACAAACTATTTAAACCACATAAGATTAATTAACCATTTGGCAAAGTAGAAAGTATCAAAATATGGCTCCACCATCTAGGAGCTATACAAAGGGCATGGTAAGGATAAAGCAATAACATTTTGGTACTGATCTACTAACAATGAATAAAGTAAGACCCAAATAGGATGATAGTAAGCAACTGTTAAAATGTAAAACATATAGGTCACCATAACAAATAGAATTAAAGGTAGCAATGTGCAGATCATATCATATAATATAAAAAAAGAATAATAATTGCAATCCAATCAAGGTGCAAAGGAATGCAAGGCAACAACTTATAATATCTCCACAATCCTGCAAGACGTACCCGAATTCTAGTCACCATGCAATAGCATCATTATCATATTAGTTCTATTCCAACTATATCAACTAATTGTTGACACAAAATTGCGCCAAACACACTCGAATGCGCTAGAACATATGAAAAATCGTCAAAATGATCAACACCCATGAAACCCTAGGCAGGCCAGTCTGACCGGTGTCGCCGACCTGTCTGACTGGTTTAGGCAGAACTTCGTGAAGGGCCTAGAACAGCGAGCTCGGGAGGGACCCCGTCGGAGCTCGTCGCGCTAGGGTTGCTTTGAGATCAGCAGGCCACTCAGAATGTCTTCAAACGCCATCGAGACGAGAGAAGAAAGCAATTAGGGTTTGGAAAAAGCTAGGGTTTGAGAGACAAAAGTAATGCTATATTTTGATTGATTTGATTGGGAATAACCTCAAACGGCCTTAGCCTTTATATTTATAGGACGGGGAAGACGTACCCCTTCACGAGCAGGATTACAATAGGATTCTTTACAAAAAAAAACCTGAATCTACTCAGACTGCGCAGACTAGATCGGTTTGACCGGTCGGCCTCTGCAAGTGCCAATTTTGACTGTCAACACTAATATCCAAATATCCTTAAATTAAAGCATGTGAATGCAAGAGGCACGTATATGGTATATCGAAAGTCCCATAAGCCATATCAAAATGCATGTTAGCATAACGGCATAATATATATAACATCATAATAACTCCACTACATTCAATACTCAGGCATCCAAGAATGCATACCAATGCACACGCACTCCTACCTTCATACCCATCAAGGTATGAAGCTATATTGTAATGCCAAACCAAAGATGATATATGCATATGGATGCATATGAACTCCTGCCTTCATACCCAACAAGGTATGAAGCTACTGCAATGCCAAACCAATGATGATATATGCATATGGATGCATATGAACTCTGCATCGTTGTGCCCAATAAATGATGTTGTACCTATACGGTCGGAACCATAGGTTTACGACATAACTCCAAATGTCATGCAGTGCAATGCAATGTGATGTGATTGAATGCCAAAAGATATTTGCCATCTCCAAACATAATCCAAAAGAATAGTCCATAGTAAGTAATATAGAAAGATATAAGTAGAGATTATTTAACATAAATTTTATCAATCTTGATTGAACAATATAATCTTATACATGCCCAACATCAACCAAAAAGATAATCATTCCATCATACCTATTCCAAAAATAGAATAGGATAGAATATAGCCATTATTAATTTAAACATAGAGGAGAGCAAGATTCAATTCTTATATTTGATCACATATATCAAAGAATGGTAGGAAACTACTTCAGACCATATTCATACCCCAAACTCCAATTCATCTACACATGATTGCACTAGGAGATACTAAGTAGCGTAAACATCACAGATGTTTTCAAACACCAAGACTAGCATACCTATACTATAACAAACTCATCATCTATTGAACCACTAAGGATTCCACAAACATTACTCACAGTAACATATTCCATAGGACAACTTGCTAAAATACATATACATCCATGGCCACTATAAATTCAAAATCCATCATCCAGAGAATATTTCAGTTACCTATCCACCCATGTTGAAGTAATAACAATGTACCCACTACATATCTATATATTAGCAATATCATATTCATACATTGCCCATTAATAATAAGTCATGTATAAATTTTTTCCATTATCACATATAAGTATATGTGCTGCATTTTGTAAGTGGAGGCAATAAAAATAGAATGTTAAAGTTGTAGCAAGCAACAACTACATTCACTTGCCTTTACCGACCATGTAGTCATGGCATAGATGCCGCGTAGCAACATCACCTGCTAAATCACTCAATTATCAGAAAAACAACTCCAAATGACATAGCCAAAGAAATACAAAGTGATCACTAGTCCAAAACCCACGATATAAAAGGGAACCTGCGAGCAACAATTCTCGTCACCACATTGATGAAGAGCAGAAAAATTTACCTTTTATGTATCTATTTTTATACAACAGATTAGGTACCAAATAAATACATATTTAAAAATGTCAGAGAATAAACTAAAACTTTGGTAGTCAAACAATAATTGTGTTAAGCCTCTAATGTCACATAAAACACCACTTAAAACAGCACTTCTGAATCTGCCTAACAGCCCATGCACCAATATAGAGAAATCCATATCTCCTAAACTATATAATACAAAAATATGAAATGTTGCGGGAACTAAGAACTTTTATCCCTCTACAAAAGTCTTCGTAGTTGGAAGAACCAATTCGTCCATTTACTAGATGATAGACATCAATGAACAGACCTGCTCGTTCTGCCAGGCAAACACAAACAGACAAAATAATCCTGCCATAACTCGAGTTTCACTCCACCCAAAAATGCAATTTTACACAAAAGCTTACTAAATTATCTACAACAATGGTATTCATTGTGTAAACCTTTTAGACTTTTATGGTTGTTCAAACTGAATAGATCTAAAGAAAGATATACGTGATTTTTGCATCAAAAGAAAGATACTCGAGTCTACTACCATAATATAGTTTTTTTATGATTTTTATCCTCCATTACACAGTCCAATCTAGCCACGAAATCACCTCTACCCGATCTGGAAACTCCTGACGAACATCGATTCAAGATCCACCACTAAACCTGCACACCAACCCTTCCCTACCCTCAACTACTACGCCCAAAGCAACCTCAAATCGAATATACAGTAGGGCTCAAACCTCACCTAGGATTTCCCATGAGAATCCGCAAGGGAAAAGTGAGGGGGAACACTGATCTTGCACATCTCCTTGATCCTATCATCCTTCTTGATCTGTTTTGCTGCTCCTTTTTCTTCATTGAGGCTGCAATGGAGTGGATCTGAGGGAGGAGGGAGCATTGGAGAGAGAGAGAGAGAGACAGAGAGACAGAGAGAGAGGAGAAAGCGTGTTGGGGAAGGGGTCATGAGGGAGGAGGAAGGGGGCGGCACTAGTATCGCTTTTTCCTCCGTCTATGGCACTCAAAATTATCGAGCATGCTAGATCCGTCCTTTGGGGTTTTGCTGTTCACCAGTTATCGAGCATGTTAGATCCCTCTGGCAGGGTCTAACTGTTCACCAGTTATCGAGCTCTCCAGATTCGTTCTATAATGTCTGGTTTGCTCACCAGTTATCGGTAAAAGTTGGCGATCTGTTAGATTAATTTGATCCGTTAGTCTGGCGTGTTGTCGCTTTTACCACCAAGTTATCGATGTGTGTGTTGGTGCCTACCAATGTCACCACTGAGTGAACAGTGATGACGCCCGCAGACGCTAAGGGGGTGGCAGGTATTTCATGAACCACGAATAAATCCGCAAGCGCTCGGAATACCGCTATAGCATTTTACCCGGGAGTATACCGGGGTGTCATTTATATTTCTGCAAGGAAGGCAGCGAATGGAAGTACATAAGCTAGTTAATGAACTGATCTAAATTGGATATTCGATTGCATAAACAAGGAAAAGATATATAACATGGTAGGAGGTAGTGTGACACACACAAAAACTACCCTCAATAATAAAAGAATAAAATGCTATAGGCAACGAGAAAGGCAGAAGTTAGAGCTCGAGTCAGAGGTGCTAAGCTAGCTATATCTATGCTATCTTATGGTTAGATCAACAGAAGATTAAACTGATACAATATGGAGACCGCTCCTATAGCTGACGGGAGAAGCCCGACCAACTATGCGGCTTTATGTACCTCCTACCCCCAATCCGAATGTGGATGATTACTGGGCACGGACAGGGCTGTCACCACCTGCCGGCTACCTCTACAAACCGTGGGAAAGTGCGACATCCAGCAACACTTACACTACTATAGAATGGGTGATTTGTCCCGGTTGGGAAACCCCTTTTGTCCCGGTTTCCCAACTGGGACCGCCAAGGCGGGACACCCCCCATTTGTCCCGGGTCAGGCAATAGGGACAAATGAGGACCTTTGGTCCCGGTTGGTAACACCAACCTGGACCAGACCAAAGGGTCTGCTAGTGCCGACTTGGCAGGCACCCCCTTTGGTCCCGGTTGGTGTTCCCCCATTTTTTTCTTGTTTCTTTTGGGTTCTTTATTTTCCATTTCAAATTCATTTTTGTATTGGAATTTAAGCGGAGTATGATTTGCACTAATATAGATAAATACGTGAATTCATATATATATATATGATAAATATTAAGAACTAATATTACATAAATGAATATATATATATATATACATTTATCTATATTAGTGTATTTCATATATATATTTACATACACAGGAGTAGATATGCTCAGATACATACATATATATTTAATTGCATACAAAGTGAAACAAAAGTTTTACTTAATTTTGTCATATTTACTCCTATTATCTATGTTTGACTTCTCCTGCTGGGTCCGTGACCTCGTGAACAATAAATCCGCACATGGCTTCTTGAATCGTCAGGACCCTTTCCTCTGGTATGAGTGTGTCTCGCATTGTAGTGAGCTGTGGAAAAGTGAGAATATTGATTACAACAATTTACAAAATGAGTTGCATGCAACTTTGATAAAGTTTTTTACTTACTTCCATCTGCCATGCGGAAAAAGTCTTTTGAGCACCTACTAGGCAATGGACATTCTCTAAGATATAGTATGTGCATAAATTAGTTCCTTGCGTCTGCCTCCGACACTTTAAGAGAAATAAATGAAGTAATTAGCTATCAATGTATTCATATATACTAAAGGATATGGAACATGCAAACAAAGTAGAATCCCATCTGTACTGGAAAGTTTTTCTTCCACTTTAGTTCGGTGTTGAAATTGTCACTATGCTTTCAAATGAATTTCTTCCAAACCCTGAACATGAACCAAAACAAATAAATATAGTTGTCGTTGATTCCAAAGCAATGGTGATTGAGGTGGTATGACAACAATTAATTACTTGTTCATCATGTCGGTCATGTCTTTGTATTGGTCTGGATCTCTCCGCAATGAGTCCATAACAACCGCTAAGCTTTTGTCAGGAAATATGACAATTAGTACCTAGTGATCTTTGCAAGATTTTTTGTAGGATTAATAAAATTCAGTTATACATAACTAAAATAGTTACATGGCAGAAAAGACTTATGCAAAGTTGTACGGAAATAGAATGTAAGCCTTGTAATGTTGAACGCTTAAGTACTAGTACATGTTTTGGAATATTTCTGTAGGATTGCTCTGGAGATTCTTGCAATTTACAACCGATGGGTCGACGAAGTCGATGTGGTAATACCCTTTTTTCCGACAAGTTTGAATCTCCATCCTACGGGATACAAAATGAAGTAAGGAATCAATAGGTTTGGAACTTGTAATATTCCTTAGTTATATTTGGTAATGAACAAGATTTAAAGAACACACTTACAGAAGCCACAAAGTGACGATAGAGATGTCGAGGGAGTCCTGATGGTATAGTTGGTACACTTCTTCCCAATCAATCCATATGATGGCCTCTCCACGAAAGAAATCTTCATCTCCAATCTTTGCGCCCTGCATGAAGTAGCAATCTCTCATCGCCTTCATGTACAAGTCATGTAGCCTTCGCATTTGCATTGGAAGCAAAGACACAATCTCTAGGGGGACAAGGCAGGTGCCCTCCTTAAATGGACATTTCACCACTGGAGCTATTGGATAATCTTTATGTGGATCCGGATCTTGATTCGAAGCCCCTATTATCTGATCAGTAGTGAGATTTGATGATTGCAAGAACCCCAGAGAGTCTTGTTGTTCCTAGTTTAGAACAACTAGTGGTTCTATTAACTGCTTCTGTTGGGCCCTGAGCTGTGGAACATCAGACGATGACGACCCTGATTTCCTCTTCTCGTATCATTTCTTAATTGAGCGATCTTAGTCCAAAAGTGGTTTGTCAATGAACTTTCTCTTATTCTATTCGCACATTATAATAAAAAAAATTTAGTTTTGTAGGGTCCATTGGTTTATCCTGCTTCTCTGGCTCCTTTTTTTTTGCCTTCTTTGGTGGTGGCGGAGGAGGTGAGCCAGAAGATGGCGGTGAAGCAGGAGTAGACGATGGCTACCCAGGAGATAAAGATGAAGGAGAGTTTTCTGGGGCAAGTCACGGAGACGGTGGTGGACGAGGTGAACGACGAGCGGGTTGCGGAGATGTCGGCCTTGATCCCTGATCGGTAGGCTTGAGGATGATGTACTGCTTGTTCTATAGAATGTAACCATGAGTGGCGTCTGCTAGTGTTGTCTCCCCGTCACCTCCAGGAATATCGAGCTCGAGATTCTTCCAATCATTGCACACCTCATCGATGCCAACTTTAGTGTATCCAGCCGGGATCTCCTGCCCATGGTACACCTCGCCTGGTGTTCTTAGCATGGCGGAACCATACGCAACTGTGAACGTTAAGTTCTCAATGCAAGTTTGAAGCGCACAAGGTGTCCGCTAGGTGATCTCATCCACCGGATAGTGCTGCTCGGCGGTCGTATCAATAGCGGTGATTCCCGTATCGGCAGGGAGGCCCGTGGAGGCGCAACTACTTTTACATTGAGATAGGCCGGCCGTGTCGACATTAGGCTCTAGAGGCGCCGCTTGTGGTTGCTGCTGCTGGCTCATTGTTAAGGCCACTTGGCATTTAACCTCATCCGCCATTCTTTCACCTTGTGAGAGGAGCTATTCCTCTAGCCTTCGCAAGTGCTCTCTCTCCTCGTTCTTCCATCTTTGCTGGCTTATATATGAATCAATGTAATCTCTGAAACCAAATTTCCACGGAACCACACCCTTGCCCCTCGTACGCCCTAGATGTTCTGGGTTCTGAAGGGCGTAAGTCAGCTTGTCCTTTTCTCTATCGAGTTCGAATGTCCCTTGGGCAGCTGCATGTATGGCATCCTGTAGTCTCTGGGCCACTTGCTGAATTTTTTGGCCAAACATGCACTCACCAGTCTCAGGTTTCAAGGTTCTCGTGTGGACAAAGGCGCTCGGGGCGGCGCGTGCTCGGTGAGGGGGCAAGGCGGGCTTGGATCGGCGTCGTGCGGCGGCGCGGCTGTTGGCATTTCTTATGCCCCAAAAGAATGTTAATTCCGCAAGCGCACAGAATCACCGCTGTAGCACTTCACCATGGAGTATTCTAGGGTATCGTATTTTTTCTCAGGGAAGCACTATGGTAAAGAGTATCGTAAATTGAATGATAAATGTACTAGTTTAATCAACCGACTAACTAGACAGGGGTAAGCCAGATACAGAGATAAGATAAATGGCCAGTCTATGACCGAGTGACACACGGAGGCTCGACTCCTTAGAGAGGTAGTAGCTGGGAGGACAACGAGCGAGATAAGATACCTGATACACTTCTGAACTATCGAGCTAGCCTCTCTAGATCAGACTAACTAACTAATCTTCGAAAAGGTAGAGCTTACTTCGGCGGTCTCAGGGAAGGACTCAGAATGGGATGAGAAGGGAGTCCAACGGCAGACGGCACTACTGCTATGAAAACACCCGAACGTGGTGGACTACGAGGGACGGAACAGTTGTCACCACCTGCATCCTACCACAACAGTACCATGCGGTGGAACACACTTTCTAGCTAACACTAAGCTCAGACACCACGTCTGCACTTGGTGTTAGGATTTCTCTCGAGGCCTTCGAGAGAAATCCCCCTCAATCTAGAGCACTAACATGAGATACTCTAGTCCAGGCGAGAAAACACGTAAGATAAATTCCCGACTATCAGAGAGATAACTTAGCCTAAGCTAAAGAATACAACTTCTGCGCTCGAGCTGAACACTCAGACTCGATAAGATAAAAGAAAGCGGAAAGTAGAGCTGACTCAGAAAAGTAGAGAAGATAACTTATATTGATAACTTTGAAAGAAGGATACAAGAGCTATACCAGACTTTCGAGGACTCCGGAATCCCAAGCAAGCTCGACTCGACTCTAACTCCCAAGAGAGATTGAGCTCCAAGGTGTGTGTGTTACATGTGAGGGATGAGTGCTCTATTTATAGCCTTCCAGGGTCAATTCTGAGCAGGTGAAGCACGTGGCATCAGTTGGAGGCGGTTGTGGCAGTTGTGCTTAGCTTCCACGCGAAGCCGGGACTTGAGTGGCTGCAAGGTGGGGCCGGCCGGCCTCCCTTTGGCTCTCCTCGGCCCTCTGTTGCACCGACGTTGCAAGTGGATACTTGTGATCTTCCAGGGAGGTGGATTGCTGACTTGGACATGTCTTTGCACTGAGTTGTGGGTCCTTTGATCCTTGTGCAAGCCTTTCGGTCCATACGATCAAACCGACAACTAATCCTTAGCTCA
This sequence comes from Panicum virgatum, assembly GCF_016808335.1. NCBI lineage: Eukaryota > Viridiplantae > Streptophyta > Magnoliopsida > Poales > Poaceae > Panicum > Panicum virgatum. The sequence goes on along the minus strand of NC_053142.1, from coordinate 19,328,029 downwards.
GATGCACTTGAACTTGTCACATTGCTCCTGGATCGAAGACGTGGCAGTGTACATAGAGGTGCCAGGCCGGTCGGCCTGGGATGTTGCCCAATTTCGTCCATTTTTGTCATGTATTGTCCTGAAATCAGAACTCATCCAAAACTTGTGGAACTTATTAGAATTAAATAAAATATGAATGGAACATAGTGTAAAGCTCGATTTATTTCCGAGAAGTTGACAGTCAGAATGTGAAATTATGGCCGTCAACACCCCCCCCAAGCTTAAACATTTGCTCGTCCTCGAGCAAATCTCAAACTGAGGCTCGGTGGATCCGGAGTTGCATCAATGTTCACACCCTGCAGGTACCTTGTGCACAGCATATTAAACATCCCATATGTACTATGAGTAAGTTGGCTCATACCTAAGGTTCTGGAGGATGGGGCGTATTTCTTTTCATCCCTTGATCTTGAGCGGTTGAAGCACTGAATAACCTTCACCAGAATGTTTTCTGCTGCTCATTCAGGTTCCTAGCTTGGTGTTTTGCAAGACTTTTCAAAAGAAGTTTAGGTTTCCCAATGGTACTCTCAAGTCACAAAAGTTGTATGATCCTCACATGGGGTCGGAGTTTCGCCCCTCTTTTCCCTACTTCTAAGGCTGATATGTGGAGTTTATAGGCGGGGAGAGTGTTGCATACCTTGGTTACCTATATTGCCGAGCCGAATGGTGATCCGTGAAGGATTGGAACTTAACCAAATTCCGATCTTGTGGAATGTCAAGGGATGGAGGGAGATGGACTCACACTTGGAATTTGGTCTTTTATTTGAACTCCTTGTTTGCAACTCTTTGGGAGAGTGGGGTTTTCTTCTCTCATTTTCAACTCTTTTTTTTAAAGAATAATCCCCTCTCTCTTTTGCTGAATTGATTCTAATAACCTTGGAGTTTCATGATGAGAAGACCTTATATGGGATGATTGGGTATACGGTGGAGACTTTGGGTGTATGATTGCGGGGCATAGGATGCCTGGCGGTGGATGTCAATCCTGGAATGGGTGGTTGACACACTAGACATTTTGAGGCTAGCACACGATGGGTATATTAAGGAAATCGATCAGCAGATGGCAAGTTCCATATCCTTGACGGACACACCGCTCGGCAAAGCTCATGATAACACAAGATAGCTCATTTTGGTTTATATAACATGAAAGCCTCTGGATGGGTCATTATAACCATGTGGGAAACCTTCACCAGCATTTTTAATTTTCAAAAGATTCCGAGAGGTCCCCTACTAGAGCAAGCAATTTTAAATCTGGTTTGGGCTATCTCGAATCCCGCAATAACTTAGACTTCAGAAATTAAACTCATGCCTCCACTCAACCATTTTTTAGTGGAACTAAAATGTACCAACTAGCTCATGTACTAGGAGAGTAAAAAGCTATAAACGAGGCACATACAAGGCAAGAACAGAGCAACTATTCATCATTTCCAAAGCAAGAGCTTACACAGATTTCCACTCATTTTTTTATATGCGTATTTATTATGGCATGGCTACTGAAAAACGGTTGGGATGTGGTGACTTACCTAGCGGTACGACCCCCCAAGCTTCGAAGAAGCTCAGTCCTCCTCTTCGGAGTCCTGATCCTCCTTGTCGGGGTCCTCCTCTTCCTCCTCCTCGTCCTCATCATCATTATCTTCTTGTTTGGGCTGCTGGTACTGCTGGGACTGATAGTATGGCTGAGACGATTGATGGTCCAGCCCCAGGTGGAGGAAGACGTTGGAGACGTCATAATGCATGGCCGAAGTCAGCCCCCAGCTCTGCTGAGCCAGCTGGGTGTTGTGTGCTGTGGTGTCCTGCATCTGCTACTGCTGTGTGCCAAGGGTAGTGATCTGACTCGAGAGGTCGGAGATGCTCTGCATGATCTGGTCCTCATAGTTGAAGTGTGCTGATATCAAAGGACCCACATGTGGGCCATAAGACGAATGCATACCTGGGGGGTAGTAGGGTCCCTGATCACCAGCATGCCCACTACTGCTGGCCTGCAACGTGCTCAGGTCGCCATAGCCATAGTACACATAGGCTTCATCGAAGCTTGTGTTCTGAGTAGAGGGTCTGGGCTGCGCAGTAGTGGGGGCCGGGGGTGCTTGACGTGACGGTCCTGCTCCGGCTTATTGGTCCTGCCGGGTTTTGCTTCTCATCTGTGGACCTGCAACACTCCGTCACGCGGGCTCCTTCTTCTCCATCTGCAAGGTTAGGCTTTTCACCGAGTAGAGAGAGAGTCTCGGGCATGGAAGCTCAATCTCCCTATCGTACCCGGGGTAACACATAAAGATAGAGTTTTCGGGCCCTTCGCGCATCATGTGTCCCTGCACGAAGTGCTCAAGGCCGACCTCGTACTTGAATGCCTCGGTCTCTAGCATGAAGGTGACCTCGGCATTGTTCATCACACCGATGTACCTCGCGATGTGAGTGACCAAGGAGGTCATATCGATGGGACTTTTGCTGGAGATCATCTTCTGCCAGTGAGCGAGCATGGTTCTGACTGGAGAGCAGCGGATTTGCTTCGCCATGGTGTATAAGTACTGCAACTCGGGCAAGCTACAGAGGCTAAGGTCTGCACGCAGGTGCACGACCATGGTGAGCCACTTGGCTAGGAACCTCAGGGTAGGATTATGGATGGAGACTATGCTGTTTTTGCTACTCACAGGTTCATTTGATATTGCACTCCACCATGAATTTCGGTCATAACGATGTTTCTTAGCAAGCTTGTTGGGGTCAAGGATGCATCTTTTATGTAAACCCAATGCGATGCTAAACTCTTTTAGTTTCATTTCAAATTGTTCATTGAAGAGACGGAAATAAACTTTAGTTTCAGTACTAGTTTCTTCAATGGCAAGAGAAATCAGAAACTCCATGGTTAAGAGTTGCGAACCTGGCTCAACGATGTCGGCGAAGTTCTCCCATCCGATGGCGGTGAGGGCATAGTTCATGTCCTGCTTGAGTCCTGTCTTCATGAGGAAGCGAGATTCGAACCTCTTGGCATGGCCGAAATTCTGCTTCTTCAGTAGCTCCAGGGCCTCCCGTTCGTAGTCATTCTTGACGGCAATCTGCTCGACCATCGTCAGAATCTTGATGCGGAGACGGGGTTCCGGGACTGCTGGAGGTTCTTCCTCCTCCTGGGACACATTTGTATGGCGACCGGAGTCGACTGACATAGTATCCCGTGAGGAAGATGAACTCCGTGAACTCCTCAAGCTCTTCGAGAACGTCCTCTTGATCTTTTGCTTGGCCCTCTTGAACATGGTTCCGGCAAAATGTTAGCACACAATACCCGAAGGATATGACAATTAGGAGGAAGGTTAGTCATTCTTACGGGGCGTTAAACCACCACAAACGTTCGACGTTCAGCGTTCGATGGTTTTATTCAAGGGAAATATTTTTGGTATTTTCATATTTATGAACTTCACTAAACACTATAGAATTTTTTTATTTTATGTTGAGTTAGCACTTGAGTTCTTTACTTGATTAGCTCAAAGAACTTAATTAAGCAAAGGAACTCAGGAAAGGGGGAGGAGATGGACAAGCTCAGGCTGGAACACATAAACCTGCGCTGCCGGTGCACTGAGGGACGTCGCCATCATTGGATTTTATAGCGGCGCGCAGAGGCCAGGCCGGCCGGCCTCCCACGGTGGCTAATGTGCCACGGGGAAGGTCTACGGCATAGCCTTTCAGGTGGTGGTGCTCCCTTTCGGTGGTGACGGGACGTGAGCGGAGGAGAAGAGCTGGGCGGCCTCTATGGGGCCGGTCAGCCTGCACCTGCACGTTCTGCATCTCGTCTTTTTCACCTTTCTCCATGCGCACTCCAGCATCCTGTGCCTTGCTTCTCCTAGCCATAACGAGAGAGAGTGGAGCCGGTCGGCCAAGGTGGGGCCGGCCGGCCTGACATTTGGCCGAAATTTTTTGAAAATTTTTATGAAGTTCTTTTGAATGCAGATTTTTGGAAATCAAACGTGCTTTGGTTCGAAAACAAATATGCTTATGCAGAGATAGAATAAAGTTAATGCAAGGAGAATTAAACTATCCTATATGCAATGCAAGGATGGATACATACCATGAACCTTGTGGCGCGGGCTCGGGTTTTGAGTCCTGAGCGGGACTCTCCTTACCTTTAGTTCGTTTGTCGTCGCTGGGCGGAGTTTCTGATGACGACCCTTTCTTCCGCCACACCTTCTTGGGTGTGGGTTTTGATTCGACCTCTTTCTTTTCCGATTCCAGAAATTTCTTATGTTGGATCCTTCGTCTCGCAATTCTGTAGTTGTGAAGCTTAATTTGCTTCGCCTCCTCTTGAATCCGTAGACTTCCTACGTACTCAATGAGGGCTTCAATAGGTGGGATGGACGGCTTTTCCGGCTCTTTCTCAGATTTCTTTTTTCGGTTGATTGCCTTGACTTGAGAACATTGTTCAACCTTCGGCTTGAAGGCAAACGTCTCTTTCTAACCATTGATGATGAGCTGAATTTCTCTGGCTCCCACATCAATGCTTGTGTTTATGGTACTCAAGAACGGCCTCTCAAGAATGAGAGGTGTCTTGGTGTAAACTTCCATGTCGAGGACGACGAAGTCTACGGGTATAAGGAAGTTCTAGATTTTCACCGGAATGTTCTCCGCTACTTCCGCGAGGAAGCGAACCGATTGGTCCGCTAACTGCAAACACATTGCATTAGGGGTAAGCGCATGATGATTAAGGCGGTCATAGACTACCTTGGGCATGACGCTGATGCTTGCTCCCAAGTCGCATAGAGCGTTTGAGAAATGTTGAGTCCCAATTGAGCATGTGATGGTTGGGCAGCCTGGGTCCTTCTTCTTCACCAGGAGAGGATTGAGTATAGCTGCGCTACACTCTTCTGCTAACTGCACGACCTCGGTGGTGGGCAGCGCTCTCTTGTTTCCAAGAATATTTTTGATATACTTGGCATACGTAGTGTAACACCCTAATTTTAAATTTCAGTATTTATTAATAAATTAATTGGCTTTAGTTAATTTTCCTAAGGTTTATTGTGTTTAGTTGGCATTTAATCTAATTTTTGTTCCTAATTAATTAAAATTTATCATAGGTTTAAATTTTTGTTGCATTCATGCTGGTGCATGGCTTTATTTTGTTTGAATGCATAGGAGTTGAATTCAAATTTTGTTTGAATTCAAATAGCTTTGTTTGAGTTAGATTTAGAAAGGAGAGAAATAGAATTTAGAAAAGGAAACAAACCCCAAAGCAAACCCAAACCCAATATCCAGCCCGGCCCAGGCAAACCCGCGCGGCCCACTCCCTCAGTCGCGCCCTCTCTCTTCTCCCTGGGCCCACTTCAGCAGCGCGCGGCCCACGCGCGCGTCCCTCGCCTCCCCTGTCGCTGACACCGCGACCCCCCTCGTCAGCGTTCACCTTCCTTTCTTCTACCTCGCGCCCGACTCCCCTGCTCCACTCCGCCGCACCCCCACTGCCCGTGGCCCCACTCCGCCCCGTGCGGACGCTCGAGACCCACTGGACAGTCGCAGCAGGTCGTTCCTCCTTCTAGAAACAGCAGCCAGAAGCCCGGGATCGCGCAATTTGTTGGCCGCGATCCGTTTTCCCCGCGCAGAATTCCGCCGAGATCACCGGGGCTCACCGCCATCGTCCTGCGCAGGGGATCACGGCCTCACCCTTAATTAACCCCCGCGACCATCCCTGTGCACACCCACGCCATTCCACCGCCGCCTCAGCGCCCAGAGCCACCCCCGTCTCGCCATTGCTGGCCCGAAGCTCCGCGCCGCCATAGTCCCACCGCTCCGCTGCCCTTTAGCCCGTGCCAACCGTCGCAGCAGCTTCGCCGTGGCCCTAGGGTTCTCCCCAAACTCTTTGCCCCGGAGCCTAGACCCTGCCTCGCCTGAATTTCGCCGGGACTACTCGAAGGTGTGACCTCTGCGCCACCGCGATTTCTCGCCGCTGGTGCAGTACAGCCGCGCTGACCCCCCGCTCTGACTTCGTAGGAGCCTCCAGTGCTGGATCGCGGTGCCCAGAAGCCCGGAGGGCCACCCCAGCATCTGGACCGTGAGATCCACTCCACCCCCGCCGCCGGTCAACGTCGTCGGCACCCCTGCACGGCCACCCCAACCTGGCCCAAGCCTCGGTAAGCTACGCCCCAAACCCCTCCTTCTTTTGCGCCTGTTCCCGTAGCCCGTAGCCCTCGGAGTTGCCCAAAACACTCGCACCGGCGAGACCCCGCCGCCCAGAGCCGCCATCGTCGCCGTGCTCCAAGCTCCTAGCCCCGCAGCTCCCCGTTGAGTGTCCCAGTGGCTTACGCATGCCACGGGCATGCTTTAGAGACAAGTCGCGATCCAAACCGACCACGGGAACGCCGGATTGGCCATCTCCGGCGAGCCCGCCGCCGCGGGAGTTTCTGCTCCGGCGAGCAGCGCCGCCTCCCCCGCGACCCCTTGATCTCAGGCGTCGGATCAAGATCCGATGGCGCACAGAAGCCCCAGCCAAAGTCAATAGGGAAGAAAACGGTCAGCGCTTGCAAGTTTTGCATAAGAGCCCCTCAGCTTTATAATAATCAACCCGCGGTCCAGAGTTAGTCAAAACTATTTCCACTCAGGTCCTGTTTTTAACATTTTAACCCCCGAGCTTTCTGGATTTAGCGCCCTCAGTCCAGTCCTTGAGTTTTTATGCGCTAGCCCCTGAGTTTAATCTTTAATTACATTTTAGTCCTCGGTTTTTGTAGAAAACCCCCTGGAACTCTGTTTTTCTTATAAATAGCCCCTAGGACTTGTTTTTAGCCTAGTTTATGTGTTTTAGCTCCGTTTTTAGCGTTCTTTATACCCACGCGATCGTTGTAACGCGTAGAACAGTATTAGAGTAGTTTAGTGTGCTGTTTTTATGTGTTGATGTACTGTTTCTTAGTTTTTGTTAATGTTTGTTTGTATGCTTATTTTGTGCATTGTTTTGGCCATGTGTTCGTGAGTAGACGTTGATCCATCTGAGGAGCCTCAGTACCAGTACCCGGAGCAGCCGTCTTCGGAGCACTTTGAGCAGCAGCAGGAGCAGTACGAGGAAGGCAAGTATAACATGAACAACCTATCATCTTTAAATACAATTTCATACTGCATTTTAATACTGTATGCCTTTAAGGATTTCCTAGCCACTTTATATCCTTTATATATGCCTTTGGGTTGCATTTTGGTTAGTTGTGCTAGGTTGCTGCGCTATAACACACTCTGGTCCTTTTAATTAAATTGATTAATGATTTACTTGAATTTAATTCTGAGAGTGGCACTCTGTGTGGCTTGAGTGGCTCACTTCTCGTTAAAATTGGCTTTTGTTAGAAACATGGTTTAGGGGGCCAGCACGGTGCTTAGTGCTTGGTTGGCCACTCTCCATAAGGACCGGTTCATAGAGCGACAACCTGGGACAACAGCGCTACCACAAGGCTAGAATGGGATAGACTTGGCGTAATAACTAGATCTTTTTGGTTTGGAGTAACTTACCTGCGGGGCAAGAGTAGTAAGCTTCAATGGTCCCTGCTCCTCCGGCTTGGTCTGTGCTTGGATTGCGCTCCTGTGCTTGTACCCCCGGAGGTGGGCCCCATCGTCGCCGACCTAACTCTCGCGGTTACGCCTTACCAACGAGATTCTTTTTAAAGGCCTCGTAGTGAGTCGCTGGCCATCTCACCTAAGGAAGTGTGATGAACAACTGGCGTAGCTCACGACTTGTGGGTAAAGATGTGCAACCTCTGCAGAGTGTAAAACTGGTATACTAGCCGTGCTCACGGTTATGAGCGGCCCAGATCCTCCTTTTGATTAGTGTAGTTATCTCCTTCCGACGAGGGAGGTGCTTCTCGGGGTTACCTTGGTGGCTTGGTTTTTGGTATGGTTCTCAGTAGTAGTATGATTAATTCTGATTAATTACTATGTAACTGGGTTAATGGTAACTCATCAACTCGTAGTAAATAGCTTTAATAAAATTTTGCCAACACTTAAAAGCTAATGCAGTTGAGTCAGCCAACCTTAGAGCCTCATAGTTTGTGTTATACTTGTTGAGTACAAGTTGTGTACTCACTCTTGCCTCTTCTCTACTTTTTCCTCTTGGCTATGCTACTGCTGCTCAGTTCCTGCCGACACGAGGGAGTTCGTCCAGCGCTACCAGGACTACGAGGACTTCTAAGTGCTTCGTCTCCCAGTCGACGTCCCTGTGGCGCCCTGCTTCAGCTTCGGAGAGCTTTTTCGTATTTTGTACTTCGCTTCCGCTGTATCAGACATTTTGTCATTATTGTAATAAATAACATTCGTATTCGCTTTAATTATGTCTTTTTACGTGATATGTGCTATGATATACTGTTCATTCTGTTGTATATACGTGTGACTTGATCCTGGCACGTATATGATTGCTCGGTTTATGTTCTTTTATAAACCGGGTGTTACAGAGTGGTATCAGAGCCATATCAACTGTAGGACGAAGCCTAGATAGAACTGGTCGAGTTTTAGGACTTCTTCTCACCAATCCTTGACTGCTGAAACTATTTTACTATTATACCCCTTGACTTCTATGACTTTTTACCCGTCTTGCCTTGATTTCTCTCTCTGAAGAATAGATTTCGTAGATTTGGGCCTGAATCAGTCATCTGACCACCATGAGTTAGCTAGGTGACCCTTTAATAATAAAACGATAGCACGTTCTGCGACGCGTTGTGTTAGTCGGGTGGTGTGTTAAACTCGACTAAAGTATGAACTTTTGTATGCTTGTGCTTATGCAAATGGTTGATTTGGATTTTTGACTGATTGCATAGCTTAGTAGTTTAAATTTGTTTAAAGAAAATCACTCAGATGTTAAAGTTAACTAATTAATAAAATGAGTTAGATCGTTGGGGGTAAAACAGTCAACTCTATCCTGTCTACTTTATCATGTCTGAGTCTTTTTCCGCAAAGAGTTATCATATCCATCTGAATTCATTCTTGCAATATCCTTACTCGTGAAATCTTTTGTTCAAATCAGATGGTGAACACCAGGAGCACCGGTTCAGGTTCTGGCCAGCAGCAGGGTCAGAACAACCAGGGTACCGGGATCCCGATGCCTCCGCCTTTGACTCCGGAGCAGTACTTCCAGCTCCAGATGCAGATGATGGCTACCCTGAACAACACCGTTCAGGCTCTTCAGCACGCTCACACTCAGCCTCCGCCTCCTCCACCGCCGCAGCCTCGCGACAGGCGTGCTGAGTTCCTGAGGGGTCAACCGCCGACGTTTTCTCACACGTCCGACCCTCTTCAGGCTGACGACTGGCTCCGTGCAGTGGAGCGTCAGCTGGACATCGCCCAGTGCGATGACCGTGAGCGCGTCTTGTACGCAGCAGGACAGCTGCGAGGGGCAGCTTTGGACTGGTGGGAGTCCCACCCGGTCCATGACCGCGAGTCTCTCTCTTGGCTCCAGTTCAGGGAGCGTTTCCGCAGCCACAACGTCCCCGCGGGCGTTATGAAGATGAAGCAGAAGGAGTTCCTTGCATTGAAGCAGGTAATCTTAAATATAATCATTCAGCGGTTTCTTTTGAGCTAATGCCCCCTTGTTCTACCCTTATGAATCTTGAGTTAATCTTCCGATATCTATCTGTCTTTGTGAATTCAGGGGACTATGTCGGTCACGGAGTATCGTGATCGCTTTCTTCAGCTGGCTCGCTACGCCCCTGCCGAGGTTGCGGATGACCGCAAGAAGCAGGAGCACTTCATGGAGGGTCTTGAGGACTACCTCCAGTACGCGCTGCTCAACCTCCGCTTCGACGACTTCAACCATCTGGTTGACAGCGTGCTCAACACTGAGCGTAAGCACTTGGAGATGGAGGACAAGAAGAGGAAGGTTGTCCCTGTTGCTTCCGGCAGCAACACTCGTCCACGACTCCAGCAGCCCCAGCAGTACCAGCAGCAGTACCGGCCTCCTCAGCAGTACCAGCAGAGGCCACCGCAGCAGTACCCGCCTCGACAGCAGCAGGCAGGTCAGGGCCAGAGGTTACCGGCACCTCCGGCTCGTGCTGCTCCACCAGCTCCACCGGCACCGCAGGCTCCACGTCCGGCAGCTCCTACCGGACAGCAGGCTCAGGGACCTCCTCGCACCTGCTTTCACTGCGGCCAGCCGGGGCACTACGCCAACGCTTGCCCCCGGAAGGCGCAGGCGGGACAGCAGGGGCGCCCAGCTCAGCCCAGGGCGCCAGCACAGGGCAGGGTGAACCACGTGACGGCCGAGTCAGCGGCCGAGGCTCCCAACGTGGTTATTGGTACGTTCATGGTTAATTCATATCCAGCTACAGTGCTTTTTGATACTGGTGCTACGCATTCCTTCATTACTCAGTATTTTGTCGAGCATCATGGTATTCATACTAGCACATTAAAGAGGTGCCTGTTAGTATCTTCACCGGGAGGACAGTTGAGGTCTCACACTTACTGCCCGAGAGTCAGTGTTTCTTTGAGGGGAGTAGAGTTCTGTACTGATCTGATGGTGCTAGACACCAAGGGCATTGATGTCATTCTGGGAATGGAGACTCTGGCCAAATGGGAAGTTCGGATAGATTGTGCTCAGAGGACAGTCTTGCTATCAGCTTCCAGTGGCCAAGAGGTTGTTATCAGTGCAGTAGAGCCTTATGGATTTCTTCATCAGATGGAGGCTAGACCCACGGACGGTATTCGCGTGGTGTCTGAATTCCCGGATGTCTTTCCGGACGATCTGCCAGGTATGCCGCCTGAACGCGCCATTGAGTTTTGTATTGATCTCTTGCCTGGCACAGCCCCTATTGCAAAGAGGCCCTACCGTATGGCACCTATAGAGCATGAAGAAGTCAAGAAGACTATTGATGAGTTGCTAGCCAAGGGCTATATCCGTCGCAGCTTCTCTCCTTGGGCTTTTCCGCTGTTGCTGGTAGATAAGAAGGATGGCTCGAAGAGGATGTGTGTGGATTATCGTGAGCTGAATGCAGTCACTATCAAGAACAAGCATCCACTGCCCCGTATTGAGGATCTCTTCGATCTGCTTCGAGGTGCTCGTATATTCTCGAAGATTGATCTTCGTTCGGGTTATTTTCAGCTGAGGATCCGTCCTGGGGATATTCCGAAGACGGCATTCACCTGCAAGTACGGGCTATATGAGTATACAGTCATGTCCTTCGGCTTGACTAATGCCCCGGCTTTCTTCATGCATCTGATGAACATGGTTTTCATGGACTATCTGGATGTCTTCGTGGTGATTTTCATTGATGATATTCTGATCTTCTCCAAGACAGAAGAAGAGCATGAGGAGCATCTGAGACTCGTATTGCAGAGACTGAGAGAGCATCAGTTGTATGCCAAGTTCAGCAAGTGCGAGTTCTGGATTGACGAGGTTCCATTCCTCGGTCATGTTATCTCTCAGGAAGGCATTGCTGTTGATCCAAGCAAGGTGAAGGATGTGCTCGAGTGGGAGACACCGCAGACAGTGAAGGAAGTCAGATCTTTCTTGGGCTTAGCAGGATATTATCGGAGGTTCATTGAGAATTTCTCCAAGATCGCGAAGCCTTTGACTTCTTTGCTGGAGAAGAATGTGGCTTTTGTATGGACTGATGAGCGTCAGATGGCCTTTGATGAGCTGAAGAAGAGGTTGACTACGGCGCCAGTCCTGACTCTGCCAGACCAGACGAAGAGGTTCACGGTGTATTGTGATGCTTCGAAGGATGGTCTTGGGTGTGTTCTGATGCAGGAGGGCAGAGTGATAGCTTATGCTTCACGGCAGCTACGCCGGCATGAGCTGAACTATCCTACTCATGATCTTGAGTTAGCCGCAGTTGTGCATGCTCTGAAGATTTGGAGGCATTACTTGTATGGGCAGCGGTGTGATATCTACACTGATCACAAGAGCCTCAAGTACATTTTCACGCAGAATGAGCTGAACATGCGGCAGAGGAGATGGCTAGAGTTGGTCAAGGACTATGATCTGGAGATTCACTATCATCCGGGCAAGGCCAATGTTGTAGCAGATGCTCTGAGCAGAAGAAGTTATGTCAACATGGCCGTGGCTTTCCAGATGCCTCCAGAGTTATGTGAGGAGTTCGAGCAGTTGAGTCTGGGTTTCTTGCATCATACCTCCAGTGCAGCGTTTGAGGCAGTACCGACTCTAGAGTCAGAGATCAGGCAGCATCAGAAAGATGATGAGAAGCTGCAGGAGATTCGTGAGTTGCTCAAGAAGGGCAAGGCTCCTCATTTCAGAGAGGATGATCAGGGTACCTTGTGGTACAAGAACCGGATCTGTGTGCCAGATGTGAAGGATCTTCGGAAGTTGATTCTGAGTGAGGCCCATGATACAGCCTACTCTATTCATCCGGGCAGCACGAAGATGTATTATGATCTGAAGGAACGTTTCTGGTGGTACGGGATGAAGCGTTCAGTGGCAGAGTACGTGGCTATTTGTGACACCTATCAGCGTGTCAAGGCTGAGCATCAGAGGCCAGCAGGTCTGTTACAGCCTTTGAAGATTCCAGAGTGGAAATGGGAGGAAATCACTATGGACTTCATTGTTGGATTGCCTCGTACTCAGAAAGGGTACAACTCTATTTGGGTAGTAGTGGATCGCCTGACGAAGGTTGCTCACTTCATACCAGTGAACACTACTTACTCCGGTGCTAGACTTGCAGAGTTGTACATCTCTCGGATTGTCTGCTTGCATGGTGTGCCCAAGAAGATTATATCTGACAGAGGGTCTCAGTTCACTTCTCGGTTCTGGGAGCAGCTCCATGACTCGTTGGATACGAAGCTGCGTTTCAGTACGGCTTATCACCCTCAGACAGATGGGCAGACAGAGAGAACCAACCAAGTGTTGGAGGATATGCTGAGAGCTTGTGCCATCCAGTACGGCACTAGTTGGGATAAGTGCCTGTCTTATGCTGAGTTTTCATATAACAACAGCTATCAGGCCAGTCTGAAGAAGTCACCCTTCGAGGCATTGTATGGCAGAAAGTGCAGGACTCCTCTCTATTGGGATCAGATCGGTGAGAAGCAGCTCTTCGGTCCTGAGATCATAGATGATGCAGAGCAGATGGTTCAGGCTGTGCGAGAAAATCTGAGGATTGCACAGAGCAGACAGAAGAGCTATGCGGATGGCAAACGGAGAGACCTGACTTTCAGTGTCGGTGATTATGTGTATCTGAAGGTGTCTCCGATGAGAGGAATCCGCAGATTTAATGTCAAAGGGAAGTTAGCACCTCGTTATGTGGGGCCATTCAAGGTGCTAGAGCGGAAAGGCGAAGTTGCTTATCGCTTGGAGTTACCTCTCAGTCTCTCAGGAGTTCATGATGTCTTCCATATATCTCAGCTGAAGAGGTGTTTGCGAGTACCCGAGGAGCAGGCACCCCTGGATGGAGTCGATGTCCAAGAGGATCTGACTTATACTGAGCATCCGGTGAAGATTCTGGAGACATCAGAGAGGATTACTCGGAACAAGCGCATCAAGATGTGCAGAGTTCAGTGGAGTCATCACAGTGAAGCTGAGGCTACTTGGGAGCGAGAAGATGAGTTGAAGAAGACATATCCATATCTCTTTGCTAGCCAGCCCAGCTAAATCTCGGGGACGAGATTTCTTTAAGGGGGTAGGGTGCTATTTGAATTCAAACAAAATTTGAATTCAACTCCTATGCATTCAAACAAAATAAAGCCATGCACCAGCATGAATGCAACAAAAATTTAAACCTATGATAAATTTTAATTAATTAGGAACAAAAATTAGATTAAATGCCAACTAAACACAATAAACCTTAGGAAAATTAACTAAAGCCAATTAATTTATTAATAAATACTGAAATTTAAAATTAGGGTGTTACACGTAGGCACCTGCATAGCATCAAGAAGCGGTATATTGACATATAACTTCTTTATTACCTCGACGAACTTGCCGAATTGTTCGTCGGCCACCGGCTTCCTTATCCGTTCCGGAAACGGTAAGGCAGTTGTGTCGTGGTAATCCCGTGAAGTTCTAGGGGTTCCACGGGGTCTTCCTGGGCTGCATTTGTGTTGGAGTCGACAGCCTCCTCCTGCTCTTCTTCTTCAGCATCGGCATAGCTGGCGGGTACGGTTTTCCGCCGGGTTCCTGCATCCTGTGGGAAAGGTGGCTCCCGTGTGGACTTACCACCATGCGTAGTCACCGCATTAACGTTCTCTTTTGAGGGAACTTCAGGTTGCCCGGGCAGTTTCCCCATGTTACCATTAGGGCAGGATGAGGCTAGCTGAGCTACCTAAGTTTCTATCATTTTGTTAAAGCTCAACTGGTTTTTAATAACAGAGCTAAAGCCCTCTAGTTGTGAGGCCAAGGATTCCAAAATTTTGTCATTAGCAAGAAACATTTTGCTAATGTTGTCATTTATTTGCTTTTGGTCATAAACTAGGTCTTTTGATGAAGGCTGAAAATTGTTATTAAAGTTCATACCTTGCTGATTTCCGAAGGGGAGGTTGGGCTTTGAGTTCCAACCTTGCTGAGGACAGAATCCAGAGTTGGGATTGTTGTTGTTGGTGCCAACGAAGTTCGCGTCCTCTTGAGTTAGGGGGCACGACGTGCCCAGTCTCGCCACATGTTTCACATATCATCCGAGACTCCAAAACCTGGTTCACCTCCTTATGTGGAGATTCCAGTTTCTCCATGAGAAGATCCATCTTGGCAGCCAGCATATTGACGCTATCGATCTGATGCATGCCCCTTGGACGGGCTGGCTGCTTGTCACCTCTCTAACTCTGATTGGAGTCTATCTTGTCGATTAGCATCTTCGCTCCCGCAACATCGAGAGAGAGAGAGAGAGAAAGGAACCACCTGCTGCTGCATCTACGTGGTCCTTGGCTTGCTGATTCCCATGGAAGAAGTTTTGGATGATCAGCCATTCCTCCATGCCGTGGTGTGGGCATGCTTGAATGTATTCCTGCAGATGCTCCCAGGCCTCTAGGATGGTCTCATCCGGTAGTTGCTGGATACCAGAGATTCTGTTCCGGAGGGCGTTTGTCTTGCCCACCGGGAAGTACTTGGCCAGGAATGCATTTGAGCAAGCTTCCCATGTTGTGAAAGCCTCTTTGTTGGAGTAAAACCACGTCTTGACCTTCCCGAGCAGTGAGAACGGGAATAGCCGAAGGCGGATGACATCCATTGTAGTACCTTTGGGGTTGATGGTGTTACTCACCTCCAGAAAGTTCTGGAGATGGGCATTGGCATCATCGGATGCCTTTCCACAGAATGGACTAGCTTGAACCATGTTCACCAATCCAGTCTTTAGCTCAAAGCCGTCATTGCCAGCTTGGTTTTGGTTCAATCCAGTAGGAATGTGGCTACTAGACGGGGCCGAGAACTGACGAAGAGTCTTCTGGGCCATGGGTGATAAGGCTGAAGTGGACGGGAGACTGATAGGCCAAGTGAGTCTTTTCTGAGGTGGGCCGACGCGGCATCTCACGTTTCTCCCGATTCTTTCTGGATTCGGATTGAAGTTATTTCGTAGGTCGAAACTGGTCATGCACTGCTCTGCAACAATCAAAAAGATAGAGAGAGCAATGGTAAGCCCGCTAAGGGTGACACTTCAGGTGTCTAGCTATTAGTATATGATTTATTGTGTGAGATTAGTGTTTACTTTGTTTGGTAGCTTAAAAAAAATTTAGTGCAAAACCAGGGGTATATTTGTAATTATGAAAAATTATAAATTCCTTTTTGCAAAAAGTTTTGTCCTTGGGAGTAATTTTAATTTTATGAAGGGCTTTCTTGCAAATGTGCTAGTAATCATTGCTTTGGCAGCTTTATTGCATTTTAGTCCAAAACTTTTTGTGATTTTGCTACCAAAAAGTACTTTTCCTTTATTAATTAGAGTTCATTTGAACTTTTGAAAATATTTTAAAATCCTTTGATCTAGTGCAAATTTGCACAACATGAAAGTTGTAGATCTTGAAAAATTGAACAACTTTCATTTTGGGCACTTTTTCATTTGAGCCCTAGTTCAGCGGGAAATTTTACTTTACACTCAAGCCCCTAAACTTTTCTCTTTTTGCAAACAAGTCCACCTAGTCTTCTCCTACCTCCAGCTTCACCGGAGTTGCACAGGCCGCCACAGCCGCGGGTTTCCCCGCACACCGGCTGCCCTGCGCCGCCACGCACGAGCTGGCCCCTGCCGGCCTCCCTAGTATCTCCCTGGCCCCACCCCTCCCCTCTGCTGGCCCCGCACGAGCTCGCCACGCCACGCCGCCAAGCCGCCCCTGTTTTTCCCCTCTCCGGCGAGCGCGCCACCACGGGAAGTCGCTCTCCCGCCCCTGTCGGCCCTCCACCGCCTCCACGCATCGCACGTGCAGCCCCGCCGCCACTAGCACCGCCATTGCTGGCCTAATAGCCCCACGCCATGCCGTCCCGGAGCTCCTCTGCACGCCACCTCGCCGGCCGCCCATGGAGACACCAGAGCCGTCGTCGATTTCGCCCTTGCCCCTATCAAACTTATTCCCCAAGCTCCTCTCATACTCATCCTCTCCATCTTTGGCCTATAAAAAGCCCGGCCAAGCCCCATCGCCGGCATACCCCACCGCCACCCCCATTTCCCAATTCCGGCGAGCTCTGCTCCGCCGTCGACCCACCGCCACAGTGCAAGCCCAGCCACCCCAACCCTCTTCCCAGCTTTGCAGTGACCCCGTGAAGCTAACCCACCACTCCCCGCCACCAGTCCCTCACCGGAAACCCCTCGCCGCAGTTCACCCTCGCCGCCGCGCCCTGCCCATCGCCGACGAGCCTCCTCCGGCCACCATTTCTAGCTCCCAGACCCACCAGCAGGTGCGCCATAGCCCCCTTGTGCTCTCTGACCCCTTGGCCCTCGCCGTCGGCGACCT
Source organism: Panicum virgatum (assembly GCF_016808335.1). NCBI lineage: Eukaryota > Viridiplantae > Streptophyta > Magnoliopsida > Poales > Poaceae > Panicum > Panicum virgatum. The sequence continues at coordinate 19,311,187 of NC_053142.1, read as the reverse complement.
CCCTCGCCGGAATGGGCTGGTCAACCTCGTTCCCCACCTCTGACCCCGGCCAAGGACTTGATTGCAAGGATTGCAATCTTTCCTGGGGTCTTTTCTACAAAAAGTTGTTTTCCCTTTTATTCTTTTTCAGTGAACTTCAAAAATTCCTAGGAGATTGCTGAAAAATCAAAAAATGCCAAACTAATTTTGTTGTTTTCCTTGTTTTTAGCTCTACCAGTTTGATGTTGTGGGTTTGGGCTAAATCCTTTTGTATTTAATACTAAAAATAGGGTTAGAATATAGCTCTTTTTGTTTATATCTTTTGTTCTAAAGCTATATTTTGAGTGAGCTTTTGAGCATATGCTCTTTAAAGTATGTCAAACTCTGTAAATTTTTCTAAACCCATTAGTGAACTCTAGTTGTACTTTTAAAATTTCTTTTTGGTATTTTGCTTATGTTCTTCAGGATGTCTTTTAAAAATCCTTTTTGATTGAAATAAAAACCCCTTTTTCATGTAATTTTATGGAGTTCTTTGTGTTCATTTTTACTCTATAAACAATTGCCCAGTAATGTAAAACTTTTAAGTTTAATCTTAAATGTTTACTTTATTGGTTTTCAACTATAGTGAAGGAAAGCTATACTCAAGCACTTCACTAAATTCCAATCATTGCATTGCATATAGAAACAACCTCGTTAGCCGACGGAACATACGAGCTCATCCAGGAATCAGACGGGAATTTTTCTGAAGCTCAGGCCAACGTTGTGGAATTAACTGAAGTTCCGAACTCCGATTCGGAAGAGCCAAAACCTACTGACTCTATAGACGCCATTGAAGGCAAGCCCCAGTGCATAATCCTATTATTTTAAATTATGCAACTTACTGTTACTATTTACTTGTGCATTTAAGTTATTGGAGTTGAATGAAAACCTTAGATGCATAATTCTAGGTTCCTATTGATTGAATACTAGAATCTGAGTCTGAATAGATGCTATGCTAATAGTACCAGTAAAAGTCGAGTGATTTCTTGTCACTCGCGAGCTTTATAGGAGTTGACTGTTTACATTCCTGCAGTCACTATAAGGACCACGGACGGGATTTGGTTACGAGATTCATGGTTATATCTCGCCTGTGTAGTTGAATTTGCTAAGGCCGCAGTGTGTGGTAGTGTTGGTTAAGCGTTTGAAAGTACTAGCCACATGCCGTAAATATGGTACGCGGTAAGCCTAGTAACCAATCGACCCGGCAAGTGGACATACCTCCCACTCTCTCTTAGGGATAAGATGAATAGAATGAATGATATGGAAATTGTACCGCTACACTACGACTATGAGGGATGAGGTTGGTGCCCTATAGTCGGGGAGAGTGGCACTGATCCACGAACCGGAATAAGAAGCCAACGGTTGCTTAGGAGTGACTCGACAGTGCTCCAATTGTGCGTGTTAGGTTTACCTTGCAAGGATTGAAATTTGGTTCGAACTGTTCCGCCGCTCACGGATATTGAGACTGCTTAATCTCTTTGCCATATAGAGTAAGAAGTGGAACAAAGATGATACCCAATCTTGTTGGATGCAAATAATTCCTCTACCATGTTTGTGTAGATAGGTGCTTATCTAGACTGGTTAATCCATTAGAATCTGAAAGTTAAAACTTGAAAGTAAGGATCTACTCTCTGTTGTTTTCAGCAAAAGAAACCCCAGAACCCTTACAAGCCTTACATGTCTAGTTAAAGGGATACTATATACCCTTTGTCGGTGTTTACCGCCAAGCCTGCTCAGGGATACCCTTAGCAGTAGGATTTGTAGGTAGGGATCGACGGCTCTGGAACTCGATGGTGCAAGGAACACAAAGATTAGACAGGTTCGGGCTGCGAGTTGCGTAATACCCTACGTCCCGTGTGGTAGTTTGTATTGCCTTAGGTGTAGATGTGTTTCGAGGGGGGTCCCTGCCTGCCCTTATATATCCAGGGGGACAAGGTTACATGGAAAGTCCTAGCTGAGTATAGTTGGAGTCCTTCTACAACACGATCGGGTAGTTTCCTTGTACTGCAGCTAGTTCTACGCCTATTCGGGTAGTTACAAAAGAGGTAAGGTACATCCATGAGCTACCCCTTACTCTAGAATATTCTATGTCTGTAAGCAGTCCCGCTGCCCCGGGTCTGACAAGCCCCCGAGCTTTTCGTAGCCGAGTCCTGCAGGCGTCGAGTACTTGGCCAGGCGTCTTCGAGTTCTTCGAGTAGTCAGAACATCCTTCTGGTTGCTTCTGACTCTTCCTTCAGATACGTCAAGTAGTCCATCAAGTACTTCCGTTTGCTTCGAGGCTGTAAGGTGCTCAAGCCTCGAAATGTTGATCATATATGGTGCGCGAAGTACTCGCTCTATATGGAGTAGCCCCTGAGCATTAGGTTGAATCGTAGAATCAGGCAGAGGGTCACTTCAGTCTTTTTCTTCTTCTTTACTTTTCAAAAAAAATTGAAAAATAAATCTCTGATACATATATTTCGCAGCCCCCGAGTCTTGAATTTAAATTCCTCTATTTAGATTTAAGAATCAATGTAAACTCGTGGCAAAATCTGAAAACTTCCTTGAGAAGGAAAGAATCCGTTGGCATTCCAAATATTCACAAAATTGCCCCTGAAGACCGTATAAAGCCGGTTGAAAACTTCCAAGGGTTTCACCCCTTGAACTCCTGACCGCCGTCAAACTCATATTTCACATTTGCCTCTTATCAGTCAAAATCCAAAAGCCCCTCTCGTAGTCCCTGAGCCAAAACTCGTGACTTTGAGATGGCTCCCAAGAAGAACAAATCCAAAGTTGATGAGGGAACTGTCGCCAATATGTCCACAGGTTGGCGTAAAAGCAAGATGTCTGAATCATTGGTCCGGGAGTTGGAGAATATGGGTCTCCTCCAAGAGCAGGGCATAAGCCAATGGCGCGCTGGTGAAGGAGAAGATTACCCCATGGAAGGTACCCTTGAGACCATTGTGTTTCACGATTTTGTAGAACGTGGTCTCACTCTTCCCGTGTTAGAATTTTTCTATAGACTTCTTTAGTTTTGGGGAATTCAGTTACACCATCTCACTCCCCAATCCATCTTGCATATTTCAATTTTTAATCATTTCTGTGAGGCATTCCTTGGACTTCTCCCCCATTTCCATCTTTTCCAACATTTCTTCTTCCTTGTTCCAATCCCTAATGCCACCAATCCTGCCGTCATCGGGGGATGTGAATTGGTACTCCGCCCTGAGAACCGAGGCGAGTACTTGGCTTATGATCTGTCAGGTCAAGGAACCGAATGGAAGAAATTCTGGTTCCATGTTGGGAACTTTGAATCCCCTCTTCCAGAAAGGACAGTTGGTGCCCCCCAAATCCAGGAGAGCTGGTCGAGTAGAGGACTTGGTGGCAAGCAAGTTGAAGCCATTCTTCGTGCGATTGCCATTATTAAGAAAAAAGGAGTCACTGGAGATCATGTGGTCTTCTCATTTATCAGTCGCCGGATGCAGCCTCTCCAGCTGCGAAAGCATCCTGCCTTTAGATATGAAGGTACACAGGATCCCACTAGGATGTCCTCAGAAACATTGGCGCAGTCTGAAGTAATAAAGAGATGCTGCAAAGTACTCGATAACTTCGACAAGTCTTTGACGCTTCCAACACTCTTCTCGGCACAAAATCCTCCCGAGAATGCCTGGGTACGTGCTTTGGATACCATGTCGAGTACTTGTAGTTAACCAGTTTTGATCTTCTGACTAAGTATTGGCTTCTTTCTACAGAAGAATTATAAATCCTGGTATTGTATGCCTCCAACTTTTGCAAATGCTGATTCTGACGACAGCAAAAAACGGAAGGTGGCTCCCGGATCAATGTTGCAGTGGAAAGTTCCTCATCTCGATGCCGGCTAGTAAGTATATAATATTTTGTTGATTGTATCCCATTTGACTCAGCTTCCTTATTCAGAATCTTGCTTGGCTAGGGTCCAACATCGTTCGGCGCATGAAAAAGATCAAATCCAAGACTTTCGCAACTGAGTGGTTCGGAAGAAACTAGTCGATCAGCCCCGATTCTCCTGTAATTGGGTTGATCGAGACCCCGACTGCTAGTTTCCCGAGTGCAAACTCAACTGAGAAACCGAGTGAACCAAGCCCTGAAACATCTGATACTCACGTGGCTGCTGAAGGAGCTTCCAAAGCTGGTGGATCTGGGAGTAGTAGAGTAGAAGGGTCAAAAGGTCCTTCCGTTCGACTGGTACCATTCCAGTCTATGCCTCAGTCAGCCCAAGAAGAGCTGGGAAAGGAACTATTTGATGATCCACTCTTGTCTCTAGACAATATGAAGAAACTTGCAGATTATATGCAATGGAGCTTTAAATTCACCAAGGTGAGTCTTCTGCCAGTACTTGTCTTTGTCGAGTAGTTGTTGATGTCTGACCAGATTCGCCTTGTATGTCTCAGAATGTAGCCAATCGATCTTTCTTGAAGTCTCATGCTTTATATAAGACTGTAGACAATTGGAAGATCTTAGAGGAGCAAAAGATCATGATTTCCAAATGACTGGATGAAGCTCTTGCTGCTCGGAACAAACTTTATGAAGCCAGTCAGCAGCATCATCTAGAGATTTGTGACATGAAGCGCCAGATTAAGAACCTTGAGGAAGAAAGATCAAATCTTCAAGAAGAAAATTCCAGGCTTTTAAAGCAATTGCAGACTGCTCAAGCCTATAAGCACTCGATCTTTTGTCCGGATTTTGCTTTGTCATATCAATATCTGAGATATCTTCCCATCAGGTTCTCCGGAAGACCATACTCAACTAAAAGCAGTAGCTCAAGCTCTTGTGGATGTGGTTGATACTGAAGAAGAGTCGTCAAGTAGCAAGTCCTTGGTGGAGCATTTGGAAGAAGCTCCCCAGAAATTTTTTGACGTTATGACGGCAACTTCCAAGAATTATCTAACCCACATGATAGGAGTTGTCAAGTCATACTTGACTCAGTTCAATTTAGCTCCGATAGCTAAAGGATTAGCTCCCAGTTGCTCTGATGAGAAATTCCGAGAGTATTGTAAGGAATCAGAAGTGATTGTGGAGGAAATTCTGAAGAACATGGCAGAGTAGACTGCTTGTAACAACTCTTATAATCTTCAGTGAGCTCTTGTCGTTGTTCATAGCTTGTATCTTGTTGGTGTGTCTTCAGAAGCATAATCTGATACCGTAGGATAAGTATGAACTAGTCGATCAATCTAGTAGAATGCCTGCATGAAGTAATCCTTAAAGTTAATCAGTTAGAATGAGTCCCGTTTGGACTATCCAAATAGAAAAAACTTGTAAAGATACCCATGAACTACTCGATCAGGCAAGTAGTGTGTCCTTACCAAGGACTGGAGTAATCCGTAAAACAAAACTGTTAGGTACGAACCCCGTCGAGTTGCCCAAGACGTAAATGTCATAGGGATATCCAAGGCTTACTCGAGCAAGACGAGTAAGGTGTCCTTTAATCAAGGACTGGAGTAATCCTTAAGGCAAAACTGTTAGGTACGAACCCCGTCGGGTTGTCCAAGATGTAAATGCCAGAAAGATATCCAAAACTTACTCGAGCGAGGCGAGTAAGCTGTCTAACTTGTAGACTGGAGTAACTACTAAGATTGACCTGTTAGGGCAAACCCCGTCGGGTTGCCCAAGATGGACAAAATGTAGTAGTATCCATAACATACTCGAGCGAGCGAGTAGTTTTGCATTGACAATAATGCTGGAGTTCCTCATAGTTGACCTGTTAGGATGAACTCCGTCGAGTTATCCAAGATGGACAACTAGTAAAGGTATCCATTCACCTTCCCGAGCTAGGGGAGTAGGTTGTGCCCTTTAAGGGAAAGGATGCAGCTTGTGTAGTTGTTCTGATGGAAAACTATGTAAGCTTATCCCAGACTAGTGATGCTGTCAGACTGCCTTTAATGTAGTCAATAAGAATCTTCACTTTATAAAGGAAATCAACTGACACTACTAGTCTGCTTGGATCAAGGATAAAACTTATGCAAGTGCTCAATGTTCCAGGAATTCGGTACCTCATTGCCATCTGCATCAGTGATTCTGTATGAACCTGGTCTTGTAACCTTAGTTACGATGAAGGGACCTTCCCATCTGGAATTTAACTTGTGCAGTCCTGTTTCATCCTGAATCCGGCGAAGTACTAGATCTCCAATGTTGAAGGATCTTTCCTGGACGTTGCGCTCATGATAGCGTCTGACTCCTTGAAGATATCTAGCCGATTGAGTTAAGGCATTGACTCTGGCCTCTTCGACTGAATCTAAATCCAGTTGTCGAGCTTCATCTGCTTCTCCTTCTTGATAGGCTTCTACTCTTGGGGATCTCCACATGATATCCGCGGGTAGTATAGTCTCTGACCCATAGGTAAGGAAGAAAGGAGATTGTCTAGTTGCTTTGCTAGGCTGGGTTCGCAGCCCCCAAACTACATGAGGTAGTTCTTGAATCCACTTGCCACCTTTCTTGGTGTTGGCGTCGTAGAGTCTTTTCTTCAAGCCATCGAGTACTAAACCATTGACGCGCTCCACTTGACCGTTTGCCCGAGGATGAGCCACGGAAGCATATTTGACCTCGATGCAGGAGTTGTCACAGAAATCCCAAAATGATTGTGACGTGAAGTTGGAGCCAAGATCTGTAATAATGATGTGAGGAAAACCAAACCGATGGATAATGTCAGAGATAAAGTCCACTGCTCTATCTTATGAGATCTTGATAATGGGTTTGTATTCGATCCACTTGGTGAACTTGTCGACTGCTACCAGCACATGATTGAATCCTCCTGCAGCGACGGTTAATGGTCCGATCATGTCCAAACTCCAACAGGCGAACGGCCATGATGGAGGGATTGTTATCAAGTTGTGTGCAGGGATGTGAGTCTTCTTGCCAAAGAATTGGCAGCCAGAACACCGTCTGACCAGGTCTTCTGCGTCCGAGACAGCTGTTGGCCAGAAGAATCCTGACCTATACGCCTTGCTGACTAGTGTCCTTGATGCAGCATGGTTGCTGCAAACTCCTTCGTGTATTTCTTGGAGGATGTCTTTACCTTCTTCAAGGGTTACACACTTTATGAGGATGCCTGAAGCAGAGCGCTTGTATAGGTTGTCGCCAACAAGGACGAAACCCTTGCTGCGCCTGGTGATGCGGGCAGCTTCAACGCTTTTAGGATCAACATGTGGTGGAAGCTTGAATTCCTTGATGAAATCAATAAACTGAGTTCGCCAATCTTCATCAATCATCAGCACTTCTCTGACTGTGGCCGGGGCCTCTGTGTCAGTGGTTTGTTGGCTTTGTTTCTTGACTGATGGGTGGTGAAGTTCATGGACAAAAACTCCTAGTGAAACAGCTGCTCGAGTGGACGCAAGTTTGGAGAGGACATCAGCTCCCACGTTGTTGTTGCGATCGATGTGGTGGACTTCCAATCCTGAGAACTTATTTTTGAGCTTTCTGATTTATGCAACATATGCGTCCATTGTATCCTTGTTGACGTCCCATTCTTTATTGACTTGTTGAACGACGAGTAGAGAATCGCCGTAGACAAGTAGTCGATGCCGAGAGATACTGCTAGTCGGAGGCCGTGTAGCAATGCCTCGTATTCAGCTTCATTGTTGGAGACCTAGAACAGGATTTGGAACACATACTTCAATTGTTCTCCCTTGGGGGAGATGAACAAAACTCCTGCGCCGCCTCCATCGATCTTGAGTGAGCCATCGAAGTACATCACCCAATGCTCTGGAATGCTCTGAGGTACTGGAATTTGATTTTCCCACCATTCAACCAAGAAGTCGACTAGTGCCTATGACTTGATTGCTGTTCTTGGCTTGAAGTTGATTTCCAAAGCTCCTAGTTCAACTGCCCACTTTGATATTCGTCCAGTGGCATCCCGATTGTGGAGTATGTTCCCCAATGGGAAGTCAGTTATGACTGAGATCTTGTATTCATCAAAGTAATGCCGGAGCTTCCTAGAGGTGATTAGAATTCCATACAGAAGTTTATGAATTGATGGATATCTAACCTTTGATTCAGAGAGTACTTCGCTGATGAAGTAGACTGGTCTCTAAACACCGTAAGCGTGGCCTTCCTCCGGGCGTTCGACCACTATCGCCGTACTGACTACATGGATAGTCGCAGTGATGTAGAGGAGTAATTCCTCACCGGGTAGTGGAGCTGTTAGAATCGGCGGTGACTGGAGATGTTGCTTGAGGTTCTCGAGTGCTTCTGCGGCTTCTGTAGTCCACTCGAATTTATCTTGTCGCTTTAGGATGAAAGTGATCGGGTGCTCTAGCCTAAGAGGGGGAGGGGGTGAATTAGGCACTAATAAAAACTTAGACCTATGGCTCCAACTAGTTTGCACAAAACTTAAACTAAAACATGCTATCAATATGTGCAACTAGGTTGTTCTAGTGTAAAACCCCTATCCCAAAAGAGTTTAGCAACCTATAGCCTTTCCTATCAAGAAACTATTCTATGAAAGTAAAGGCATACAAATTACTAGAAAGAAATGCGGAAGCTTAAAGAGCGGGATAGGAGATAGCAAACTCTTGACGCGGGTGTTTATCCCGTGGTTCGGTTAGCCACAAAGGCACACCTACATCCACGTTGTTGTAGCACTCACTAAGAGTATTGCTACTCGGCCACCAAGTCTCTTCCGTGAACACAATCACGGTCACCTTGGCCCCGGGTTCCACTAAGGAGCTTCTCCACAAAGGATGGGGGTCTCCACGTCCCCCGCACAAAGGTGTCGTCGCCGCTCCACACCAAGTCGGAGGGTCGATGACGTTGCCGGCGAGCTCCACGCTCCAAGGTGCCGGCGCACCAAGCTTTTGTTTTGGTTCACTAATGAACCACAGCACAAAGGCTCTAAGCCTTGCAAACTCACTCACTAAGAGCTAATCCTTTACACAACACTCTCAAAGTGTGCTAAGGGCTAAGGATATGATCTTGATGCTTTTGTATGGCTTGGAGATGTTCTTGGGTGTGTGTGGGATGTCCAGCAACTCCAGCAATCTTCAAATGGCCGGGGTGAGGCGTATATATAGGCCACCAAGTCTTGTAGCCGTTGCTCCAACGGTTAGCTGAAAATCTGCGTACCACCGGAAGAACCGATGCCTCTTGGCAGGGTAGCGTCGGTTCATCCGGTCACTCATAACACGAAGTAGCCGTTGGACTCCTTATGGCTGACGCAGAGACCACCGGTTGAACCGATGCTTTGCACCGATGCCTCACCGGTTCAACCGGTGCTGAAGGAATCTTCTCCTGGACGCTGACGTCATTACACCGGTGGTATGCACCGATGCACCGTCGGTTGAACCGGTGCTGAAGAAACTTCTTCTGGGCACTTGACATCGTCTCTGGTACAAAGGACGGCCAATGCACCGACGGTATGCTCCGATGCACCGTCGGTTGAACCGGTGCTGAAGAAACTTCTCCTGGGCGCTTGACATCGTCTCTGGTACATAGGACGCCCAATGCACCG